>NC_061490.1:17960315-18260315 GCF_022539355.2 Hippoglossus stenolepis
TTTTGGTCTGAGGAGATCGAAAGTGCTTGAGCAGCAGAGCTGGCTGACGCTTGAAGATGAATTTACTGTAAGTCAAAGGGCTGACGTCGCTCTGAGGCAGCGTGGAAGCGCAGAGCTGCAGAAAAGCGTAGCATGACACACACACTCACCAACAAACACGTGCTAGCCCGGGAATCTCACCATAACCATTCACATTTTAATAACCGCTTATCGTACAAATACTCAGTCCTGTGATAAATATACTTCTAACAAACCAATAAAAACAACAGGAAGCAGGTTTTAGTGGAAAGAGTGCAGTGGCGCTACTTTGACCTGGCATCGATACACGAAACAGCATAATGATGAGCATCAAATCGATAATTGATGATAATGAGCTTGATACGATGTCACGATTCAGCATTTTACTGCCTTAAAGCCGCAGATCCAGCTTTGTGTCTGCGTCATGTCAGATTAAAACCATGAGCAAAGTCAGGCTAAAGCGAAATAAATCATAACATGTGTGCTTTATCTGGCAAATGATTATAAAAGTGGAAAAACCATTAGCTGTGTGTAAAGTGGAGCAGCAGGAAGAGGTCTGTGCACGCCAACACGCCTTGTTGCTTTTAATCTGCGGCTAAATCGTTTCTGCTACAGTTCAAATGAATTTAATGTCACCGGCAGGAAGCACCAGCATCGTTACGGTTTCAGGCTGAAGAGGAAACCACACCGACATTGCAGCACTCACACACAGACATTTGGATCCTGGAATGAGTAGTTTCTCAGTGGGAATTGTCGAAAGGGAATTAGAAGCATGAACAAAGTGGAGCCAGGTGATGCGTTTTTCTGCAAACATTGAAATACTATGTGAAATGCATTGAACACCACAGATGAGATGTTTAAGGTTTGTGTTTTCTGTAAATGCTGCTTCACGAGAAACCCAGAGTAGCAGCCAAGGATGTAAATGTATCTGTAGAGTGAAACACAACTGATGCAGTCAGTCCAGTGCATTAACACCCAAGTGTCACATATAGGAGATGTTGATAATAAGTTTTATTTTACGCTTCAATAAGAGTGAAGGCCCAATGAGCTGCATGGTGAACCGATGTAAGGGAAACGTAGGAACAAAAAGATGGTCATGAAATAATGTGTGTTAGCCGGTGAGTGCCAAAATAAAATGAACTTGGTCACATTTTGAATCAACAGGAAAAAAAAAACAACGAATGACTAGCTGCCGAAGCTGTAACACCAAGGTGCTTGATGTATATAACTAAACCTATTTTTGAGCCTATAAACGTTTGCACATAGAAAGGAAGCAGAAATGTACTATATGAAACAATCCGCACTATAACTTGTGAAACATGTAACAAAAAAAAAAATGTCAAGACGCTGGAAATAGAAAAGTATCTTTCTTCTATTCATATTTTCCTCATCTTTTACATGTTGCAGGTGTGATACTAGAATAATAAATGAACACATACCTCATTTAGACTTTATTTAAATAGGTTTTCTCTGCACATTGAAACATGAGATTGAACTTGCACACATTCACGCCGCTTCAGTAAAACATATGTGAAGATAACGCTGGAAATAGTCACTGTCGGGGGGGGGGGACAGCCCCCCACCAATCAATCATCACTGATCTATTATCAGACACTTCGAGATATGGTTTCCTATGTGTGGTTGAATGTTTTCTTTTCTCCTTCTACTACAACTCACACTTCATCACTTTGTAACTGTAAAAAAAAAAGTGTGAAGTTTATTTAAACTCATGCATGTGTGGCTGGTGGAATCAGCTGACGGCTGTTTGAACCAGAGCAGGATCTCAGAGACATGAAACACACACACACACACACACACGTTTCCTTCTGTATGGTTTTACTTTCATGCACAGAGTGAGTCTCTATGTATGCATGTGCCAGTGTGTATGTTTATGAGTGTTTTATCTGTACAGTGAGTGTTTTTAAAGAAAAAGGCTTTAAACTGGCAAATGTACAACATGAAGAAGTAGGAAACATAACGAGTATAATTCGATGTCATCACTGTGTTTAGCAGTTTAACTTTAGGAAATGAAATCTGAGACTGAGTCGTCTTGTGATAATGATCACCCTCAAAAAAATTTATATATTTAAATCAAATGTCAATGGAGTTTTTTTCCATAGCTACTCTTCCTGTATGAGTGTATGTGGTTGCCGAGTAAAGTCGATTTAAAAATAACTCAAGTTTAAGAAATGAACTACTTATATGCAAATGCTTTAGCGAAATGACTGTACGATGGCTTTGATATACGTGTAAAGGAAATACAGCTTTGAATATATACTTGTGTTTAAAGTCTGCAAAGAAATGTCCACAACAATACGCCTGAAAAGAAACGGTTTGAATTAACGTGCGATGACGTCTAATCGGCTCCTCAATGGAATTCAAGGCAGTTAAAGTGTTTTTCAAAGTCACTTCTTCTGTGAAAGCCTCAAATCGTTTTGATCATATTTGGCGTCACTCCACAATTTGATGATAATCCTGGATGCTGATTGGCTGCTCCAGATGTGCAACTTTGCAATCTTTAAACATCAAGACAAAGCGATTTTTGGCTACAAAGCTTCACTGCAGAGCTACAGTATGTAACGTGTGGAGAGAGACTGAAAGAATAAAAGATGCATCTGAGGAGCGGACGTGTGATTGTTTGTTAAACATGATCCAAACTAACCAGAGAGTTGTTTCCAATTCCACCAATGAGAAATTTCTGTCAACACATGTGCGACAGTTTCCATGAAATGATCATTTGGGGCCCAAAGACGTCAGATTATCTACTGATGAACAAAGAAGCAAAAATTAAACAAACCGATACTAATTTATGCAGCAGTACCTTAGTTTTTTTCTACTTTCCTCTCCCATTACTTTAATAATTTTATTAGAGCCGGCACCTTCACTCATTCAGTCCTTGATTTTGAATCATGGACTTTTACTTTGTAATTTTTCTGTAAATTACTTTTTGCATAACTGCTATATTTATTTACACAAATGATCTGAATACCTCTACAGGAGTATGTACCACTCAGAACAGGGGCGTTGGGGCCCTGCGCTCAGAGGGGGCCCCCTGAGAAAGGCGGATTACAGTAGTTCAAATCAATGGCAATTTGGTGAGATCCTTGTTGAACATCTATGATCAAGTTTGTACTGGAGACTAAAACACCACTATGATCAGAGACCCCCTGACAAAGCCCCAGGCCATTAGCTCTCTGCCTCAAGCTTTTGCAAATGTAGAGGTTGGTTGAAGACGAGAATGTCTAGATGCATGTGTCAAAGTCCCTTCAAATGCTCTTGACTATAGCTTTAAATTGGGTGAACAGACCCTTTAATTGACCTTTAGCTACATTACATTTAGTTTCTGCTAAAGAAAAATGTTATGAGCAGACACTTGCAGCCTGTAGAACATGTAAGGAATATACTGGAATTAAATCGGAAATGAAATCATAACCGCCGCAATGAAAAGAGCCACTGCTCAATCAGATTGTTGAGTTCACTGCTGAGAAGACGTCTATCTCTTCTCTTCACTCTTCGTCAGAATTCACAGTTTGCCCGGAAATTGATGAGTCTTTGAAGCAGCAAATTAGTCAGAGAGCGGACGGCCTGAGAGCTGAGCGTGTAAACAAGACGGTAGCAGAATGGCAGAGATCAGTGGGCGAGGAAAGGAACACAAGAAACTGTAACCAGGTAAGGAAACAGTGACGAGGAGGGAGGGAGAGAGAGAGAGAGAGAGAGAGAGAGAGAGAAAAGTCCACACCTTGAGGAAGTTAACAGCAAAACAGAAGAAGACCAAAAGACATCATCATATTTAAGGTAAGAGTTTTAGATTTCCACCATATTTTAATCAAAAAAAACTTATTTATTTTACTTTCAAAGTGACAACCTGTTATCTCCTATGGATTTTTCTACCTTTTCTCGATAGAATGGGGCTTGTGCAATACTTTGTGATTGTCTTGATTTCTTCGGCACAGCTGGTGTTCACCTCCCCGCTGGTAACCTCATCCTTCAGTTTATTCACCTACATTATTATACATGCTCACAGAAAAACACTGTTCTTTGCTTTAAAGTGTAAGAAAAAGCTCAAACCTTCACAAACATGATCTGTGAGATAATTTTTGCTGCATTATTATTAAAGTGTTTGATTTCTATTTGTATTAATGTGTTAACAGGATTACACTGCCAGTGGCGGACAGCGTACAATGTGCCCTGCAGGTAAGAAAATCTTCATACGTGACATGAGCTTCTTTGCTTTTCTTTCTGTTCCTCATTTGGCTTTGACTCACTGTTTAAATGAATGAATTGATATCTGGAAATGATTATACTTATAACACTGAGACATACATTATTTATATTTCTCTCACCCTGTCTGCACATCTCTTTGTCTGTCTTGATGAAAAAATGCACGCACATATGATGTATATGACCACATCCTTCATTACTATGCAGTCTGAGAGAGAGAGAGAGCAGGCAGTGGCTTTTCTCTTTATCATCCGGTTGTTGTCACTCTCTGTTCTGTCAGGTAAGTATCAGAAGTCTGGCGCAGAGTGTCAGCCATGTCCTGCCGGAAGCTTCACAACTGACTGGAACCTAGATGACAGCTGCCACCGCTGCTTCACAGACTGCAGATCAGGTACACAAACCATGGGTCATTATGGCTGAATTCTTTTGCATTTCTAGGAACAAGATTTTGCTTTTGTTCAAAGATAAATCTGCAATGGCTTCTGTTTCTCTGTGTATCAGATTATCACCTGAAGGTGGTTCAGGGCTGCACCAGCACGTCCGATATAAAGTGCGTCTGTGAGGCCGGTTTCAAATGCACCAAGAACATCACATACACCGAGAACTGTGGATACTGTGTCAAGATCCAGCAAACGACCACAGCCGGTAAACACTGAGACTTTCTGTCATAAATCCCGCCTCCTCCATGTTAGTAGAGGGTTAGGGTTAGGGGACGTCCAGTAAGTTTGGTTTTAATTGGTTATTTGATGTTGTAAAAGCGCTGTGAAATGTCTTGATTGACAGCTGAGACTGATGTTCCATGGTGATTGGTGGTGTATTTTTGGGACTTGCAGCTCCATCCCTGGAACGCTACCACACAAACTCTGGCCAAAGATGGCGGCTTTCATAGCCGGGATATTAGCTTCGCATCTGAATAGAGGGAGGAGAACATTTGGCCAGAACATTTACACATAAGCCACCGAAGTTCTCTTAAATATCTAACTTATCATATCTAATGTCAAAAAACAAAATTCAAATTTTCAAAGCAACTACAATTCAAAATCCAGCGCTATTCTACATAACTCCCTGCAGCACAAAATGTTTTTACACCACACATCATTTTTATTCTGCTTGATACTGTACATGGTACTTTCACTTTCGAATGTATACATGTTAACACATTAGTCTTTTCTCATGTGCCTGTGAATGATCTGTTCCTGTTCGGCTTTTGAACTGAGATTCCGTTTTATCCTGTGTTTGTCTGAAATCTGAAACGAAACCTGTTTGTTTTTTGTTGTTCTCCATCAGCAACAGATGTGATCTTGGGAAACGATGAGCAGACTCCTTCCATCAATTCCTCAGGACAAAGCAGCTCCCATGCCAAACCTTGTCAACTTCTCATGTGAGTTAATGATTTCCTGAGATACAGGAAATGATCAAATGTCCCAGTTTCAAACTCTCGATTGTTGCACTGAACATGTAGATGACTTAAAATGATCTTAAAGTGACGGTGCATTACATTCAGACCCTTTTCTCACACAGATGTGGCCCTAAACCAACACTCGCAGGTGAGTGTGTATGATTCCGATTAAAAAAGTATGAGAGTAATATTGGTTTTGTTTTGAGACACATGATCAATTTTAACATGTTAGCAGCCTACTGACACTGGTAACATTTTCCTGTAGCACCACGATCATGTCAAACTATCTTTTACCTACATTGATAATATACGGATCTATTGGATGAATGATCTCAGTGGCATGGTAGTGCAGTGGTTGTTTCTGTGACTGGTGACCTGTCCAGAGTGGCCCTCGCCTCTCGCCCAATATCAGCTGGGATTGGCTTCTGGACCCTTACCATTACCTGCTTAATCTGACCACAGTGTGTTAGCAGTGTCATTGACTCCAGTTTCTATCTCTCAGGCGTGAAGAGCAGTCAGCTGGCAGCCATCTTGATTCCAGTGGTTGTTGTGGGATGTGTGGCTCTCGTGGTCCTGTTCTGCGTCCGTCAACCAGGAGATGAAACATGTTTCAAGCGAGGTACGATGGTGCTCACGTGCAGGACGGGCTGTCGCACATAAACCTTTGGGTTGAATCACTTCTGGAGAACAATAAACACTGAACATAAGAAGTGTAGAAATGACTGTGATTGGAGATTTGTCATGTTCTTACAGTTTCAAGGTTTCATATACATTCATTTTTAGATGAATGTAAATAAATCTCTATTCTCTACCAGTTCTCATTACTCAATCTACTGTTTTTTCAGCTATTGCAAAGCTATGTAATGAGGTAAGTGTCTAAAGTCTACGGCTAAGTGTTGCTGCCGCGCTGGAAAAAGAAAGAAACAGATCAGTATCACTTTATGATGTAAATGTATCACTTTATAATGTGATACTTTATTGTTATGACTTATAACCCTTCGCGTTACAACATTAAATGTATCAAGGTATTATTTGATAACTTATTATTGTTAAAACATAAAACTTTATCACAATATAATGGGGAAAGTTTTATGTTTTAACGTGAAAAGTTTTATGTTTGAAATGTTGTAAGATGATACAGATCCATTTTTTATTTTTCTGGCATAGCAGCAATACACTTCTCATTCTATCATGGATTTACATATATGGCATCATTTATCCTTTGTTTTCCTCAAACATGTCGGCCATGTTCTTGTTTAGGGAAGACGGGCTTCTGGTTCTTTCAAGTCAAAGGAGTCAAGTCACCAGTTCCCCAGAGACTCATTCATAGCAAAGCAGCAGCCACCTCCCCTCGCAGCAGCCAATCTGGGTACTGATGAGTGAAATGACAACTTTCATGTGAAATCCTTAAAGGAAGAAAATAAAAACAAGAGAAAAGACACAGTTGTACCTTCTTTGTAAGTAAGAGAAGTAAAACATTTGTGCATTCTTGACTTGATGTCTCTGTAGGTCCAGTCCATGTCCACAACCCGGGGACGGTCATCTTCAGCTTGATCAGCCAGTTTACAGGACAAGTCGGTTCGACAACTGAAGGTGCGAAGGCGGCTGAAAGAGTGGGCGCCGAAGAAGACGAGGAAAGAGACGGTCCTGTGTGTCACCCGACGTCCTCTCCCAGTGTTCATCTGTCCGAGGAGGAGAGGAGCGGGGAGATGGAAAACATATTCTTCCCCTCGCAGGAGCAGGGGAAGGACTACCACGTGTCCAAAGAGGAGGAGGAGCTATGATGCATCGCAGCATTCCCAGAGGATTTGTGTTGATGGTTATGACCATGACTCCAAACACAGGAAGGAATTATATAACTGTGGAACTACAGATGGGTGTGGAGCACATTTTATCGTCCTCTGACAAACTGTCAGGGGATTACAGTGCTCTACGGGGACATTATCTCCTGCAGGCTCTGGGAAAAAAGACATACGCACCAGAAACTGACAAACAGCTGGAAAAAGCTTCTGAATACTCTTTGAAAAACTCTGTCATCCCTCCCTAGTTAGTATCAGACCTGGATTTTGTATGTCTTTTACAATTAATAGACATTTTAATTTCAATAAAAGTTTATTTTGAGTACATTTGAGTAGACATATATGAAATTCATTGCAAAAAATTCACAGGATCTATAATCTAACCACAAAACTACAGCAAAAAGGTCTTTATATATACACAGATAAATGTAAAGGTATTAAATATAGACTATCTTTAACTTTTGTGTACCATAGTACATACCAACTGCAACACAGTGCACAATTTCTAAGTCATGCGTATCACAGTGTCCCTCTCTTTTCACTTTCTTTATCTCCATGTTTTATACACTTTTATCATCTTATCGTCACAGATGTCAAAGAGTCATGTTTCCACTCAGGAAACCGAATCAGTCCAGAAATACTTGACCTCTCAAGGTTCCTTCGCCAGCACGGACTGAAGTGGTGTTTGGCCTCATTAACCATAAATGTCCTTAGCAGCACAGGATGTTTGCTTGTAGCCTTTTCTTATCACCTATTTAGCATTTAAGGCACACATCAATAGGTTGGTCACATTCCCCGCAGACTTCCTGGACAGGCTTGGATTGATCGTCGTCCTCAGAGTATGATTGTTCTGGTTTGTCAGTAAAAAAGAAGCCTGAAGAGAAGAGGGGGACCATTTCATATAAATTACATTCAAACATGATGTAATATATCGCATAAGTATATATATATAAAAGTACTATGCTCAGTGTACTTCCTGTATTTGTATACTGCTGCAGTGTCTGTCTCATGACAATAATCTACTTACTGTCCTTGGACCTGATCCAGCGCAGTAGGGGCTTTATTTTTGTTACAACGACAAGTGCAATTCCAATACACAGGAGGGCGATTATCACCAGGAACCACGCTTTCTCTGTAAGAATGAAGGAAAGAGGCATTGTTAGAACACGTAAACAACCACTGGAATGAGAGATCAATCATTTCATTGGCACAGAGCCATGAGAGCTAACTTTACCTCCAATTGGTTGTTTGGGCTTGTTTGTTCCGAGGGCTGAAAGGAAAAAGAAGAAGAAAAAAACAGGAATACTTTAAACAGAATGAAGGCATTAATAATTCAACTGTTGGTTCAGATCAGTCTGTAAGCTCACACTGAGAGCACTTCTTTTTTTTTTTAAATCGCGTTAAGACGACCTGATCTATAATGACACAGCAAAATCCACAATAATGTGTCACGTTGTGTGTATGAGCGTATCCATGGATACTGCAGCTGAAACAACTGAGATTATCGGAATGATTATTTCTTTGCGTAGTTTTTAGTTACTACATCAGCACAGACCTGTTTCAACACAGCTAGCACTCAGGGATACTGTAATGTGTTGCTATGGTTACAGTGGCGTCCTTGAGTGCTGCAACACGTTGCCATGGTGCAGTGTGGCGCTATAGAAAGTTCCAGGGAATTTGCAGAGGGATTCACAGGGCTGCTTATTGCTGAGCCTTTACAAGAACAGTGAACCACTTTTTAAGTAGTGTGTTGTGGTTGAAATCGACACTGTCGATATCTGTAGTAAGCTATTGTCCTTCGTAGCTACATTTTTGGGATTTTGGCCACTTTGGAACAGTAAAAAAAGAAAAATAACTGATAGATGATCATTTTACAGTGTGAAGACTTTCTCCATATCAAAGCTTAATAGTTATAATTTTCTAGAGCATCTGGTACATATTTGACAAACAGTTTTTAAAATCTCATTTCACTCAGTATCAGTGACTGAGAAGTTGATTTGAAGGCCTGTTGAGGACACAATAAAGAGGCCAAACAATACATGTCAACTGTGTCTCATTGTTCCACTGCCTCATTACAGTGACAATGGACACACTGGTAGAAACAACTTGACTGTCACAGACTAAAATAATACAGCTGCATGTAAAGCAGACATTTAAAAGTAACTCAAAAGTTACTCTCCCTTGTAACCAACTACTTTTTATGCAGTCACATGATGATGGTTGTGGTTGAACCAGAAATATCACCAGATATATCACCCCAAATAGTTTCAAGGAAACTATTTGGGGTGATATATGGTTATGGTTAACTCAGTTTAGTTTGCCTCCCAGAATTAGTTTTCTTATAAATAGAATTGATTTCAGCAACAAACTCCAAATGCTGACTTTGTGTCTGACGTCTGCACCCAGAGCAAAGAAATTCAACTTCTATAAACTGTGTCACATATATCTTGTCTACTTCTATTTCAACGGGTCTATGTGAGTCGCTTTGTGTCTTACTGGTAGTGGCTGGAGGGAGGGTGGGTATCGGCACACACCGGGTGCAGGGTTTGTCTTTGCAGTTGTAGCCAGTTTTGCATCTGCACTCAGCGTTCTGAGTGAAACTACATCTTGACTTATACTCCATGTTAGCTGTGAAAACAAAGGGAAAAACGGTTTTCATTAGAAGAAAAAGTATAGTCATGAATCTGAGTGTAATCGTGAGAGAGACGGACACACCCATACACGAAGGCTGATGTTAAAGTGTGGCAAACCGAAAAGTGAAATGAATCACAACTTGGGCCGGGCAGGTAGAGATTCTAGCTTTTAGTCATAAGATGGTTATACCGTCACTGTAGATAACACGTCAGACACAGAAGCAACTGTTATCTCCCTGTTAAGCTAGAATTTCACTTTGATGAAACATTTTCTTACAGATTACGTGCATTCTCCAGTGTGATCTGACAAATGATCAAACGATGGGCCATTTTCATCACTACACATATATGTATATTAGCAACTTAATCCATTTATTTGATGCCATTTATGGTCATGAATCAGAGAGATGTCATATCTTAGTCTGGTTAAAAGTTGTATATTAGCTGATGTAACCACACATGTAGACAGGATACAAGTATGGCTAAAAAAAGTTAAAACGATTCATTATCTCAGACGCAGACGTCTTGACTTGAGACGACCTGACTTCTTCTTGAAGCTGAAAACAAAAAGTCCTCAAAAACACCATTAGCTCTGAGAAGTAACTGTGACCTCAGACCAGGACTATTGCTCAGCGGCTCTTTGGTAGGGTTGAGTGGTTTGCACTCAATACTTCGCTTTGTAAATACAAATACTTTGGGAGCCTTCAAATTACTATCAATCTAAGATACTAATATTCCTTCCACTGGATAATCTCTGGATATACGAGCATGGGATGGGATTTGAGGACTGAAAACGTTATTCTGTCATAAAATATTATTTAAGTTTTAGATTCAAAATTAAACATTTTGAACAATCACATTCATCCTCCCTGATTCTAAACACTGGGGCTTTAAAGAGGTATCAAAGACAAGAGCTCTGCACGTATTGGCAGATTTAAAATATGGTTATCGCTGCACCTTTAACACCGGATTTAAATATGTAAAATCAAAAGTCAAAGAAAATGCTACACTATTCATGTACCCACAGTTCAGACTGAGAATCACAAACTCTCTATGTGTTTTCTGTCTTCTGTGTTTTCCACTGTGACATTTGGAAATAAGCACAACAGGCTGTTTTGCTCACCTGTAGCAGGGCAAAGACCTGACTAATAATAAATGACATTTGTGTCTGCTGCTCTTTTCCGATGTTTACCACTTTTCTGTGTTTTTCTATTTTTTCCACTGACATGACGATGGTCTATTCTTTTTTAACACCTTGGTGGGCTGTGCTGCTGCTGTTGATCATATCAACATGATTACCCCACCCCCCTCTCTCTCATCTCTGTCTGACTGTATCCCACCATACCCCACAGAATGGGAAATCCCCCCTGTGTAAGTGACCTTAATGTTTCTCGGGCAAACTTCTCTGAAGTCCTGATGCGCAAAGTTGAGTAACGTTCTTTGGCCTTATTTATGGGTGTGTGGTATAACTGATTCCAGTCATACATCACACACAATCACACACAATCACACACAATCACACAATCACACACACACACACACACACACACACACACACACACACACACACACACACACACACACACACACACACACACACACACACACACACACTCAAATACTTGTTTCTGTCATATCACAACCAGTTCAACATCTGCTGATCTGTTTCAGCTCATATTTGTAATTGTTTTTTCTGCTCTTATCTGTTTTTTCAACAATTGGCAGACAAACATAAACATTTATGTTCTTTGCCCTGGATAACATTTATTATCAGAGAAAATGGGCAAGATAACAGAGTGATAAAATCTCCTGTAGGACACATTTTAAAGCATCATTTCATCTCTAGAATTGAAAATCATATAAAACATGTTAATATCACTGTACTGACACAGTCACTGACAGTCTCAAAAGGCTTTAATTGTGGAATTACTCACGATGTTCGCAAAGTTTGCAATTTGAACAAGTCAACGCCACATTGTAAGTATCAATGTATCGTTCCCCCTCGCAAGATACACACACTCTTGTACATGAGTTGTTGTGCTGACGCGGATTCATATGATGACCTACAGAACACACACATAAAGAGTAGTTACACTTACAACCTGATTTAACCTGTCTGCCTCAAAACCATAATATATATCATGATGAATATAATAATCACTACACCTGGTGGGCACATCTCACAGCAAAACTTGGATTCAACCACTGGCCAGGGATATTGTGTACTACTGCAATCTAGGGGAAACACAGATGAGAGGAAAGGGAGACTGCACAGGAGGAGGAAAGCAACATGACAGAGTAGCTGCATCTGGGAAAGGGAGAAGGAATGAGGATGAGCAGAAAGAAGAGGAGGAGGAACAGTGCTTAACATTACTGACACACTTCAGATTTGAAAAAAACATATACCCGGTAATACTGAAAATGTTGCCTTATATGCCTCCAAACACTCATCATTCTATACTGCAGGTGAGATCACAGAAACATATATTAATAAATCAACTAACTTCAGCACTTATATCAGCACAGCTATATACCAAATATCTGGTTACTGTACTTACGGCGGATGAGGAGGTGAGAAGAGATGCGTCCTGCGACCCTCTGTGTGTGAGACTGAACAGGGGACAAGAAGTGTCTCAGGGGAGTTTTCATTCAAGACGTAAGTGATGACTCAATTTGATAGACCAACATTTTGACAGTTTCTTTGCTCTCTGCCCCCACACACACACACACACACACACACACACAATCAGATATTTAGTGACACAGGAGGCTCAAACTGGTTATATTGGTTTTATTATAACCTATTATGACCTTTTCTAATGCCTGAGGGTGATTCTAATTTAAATTACACCAGAGTGTACTGTCCCCACAAATAATAAGTGATGCTGGCCGTGAATGGATTGATGTTGTTCTCAGAAATCGCTCCTATTATAGAGTGAACTTTGTGGTCGTGAGAACTTTTTGAGTCAATCAACAATACCTAATTAGCATTTGTGTGTAGTTCTTTCCCAAACACAAGAAAACAGTAAATCTTGTCATCAGTGATTTTTTTTAAGAAGAAAAAAGTATGAAGATCTCAGGAAAATAAATTAAAGAAGAGGAGCAGAGTCTCCTCAGTCGCCCCTGGTCCAAACCATCGTCAACTTCTGCTGCATCTTAAACTGAGAGGCTGACATGTTCTCCTCTCACAAACCACTAGTCTCTGCCTGAGCTCAAGTTTCACAGAAACCAGACCCCGACACGTGTCAACTGTGAAACAGAAGTGGCGTCTTAAAGGAGCGTGTGGCAGCAGCACTCAAACAAAGTCCAGTGATGACTGAGCGAAAGAATGACTGAGCAACAACACAACTCTGAGCTGAGTAAACCTGGTCATGCTTCTCTTGAGGTTTCACTATCACTGCTGCTTGACCGTATAAGATTACTGTGCTTGCTTGGAGCTTTAGAGCAATCTTTGCCCGGAAGACGTGGGCGTTATTCAGTAAAAATGGCAATAAACAAAAGCTAATCTGCAGAGCTGAATTACTGTGTGACACTCAGCAGCATGAGTGTGTGCATGACAGGAGCCTGCAGTCTACGTGTCTGTGCCAATCTAGGTAAAGAGAGGAGGAGGAGGAGTGGTGCAGAGATGAAGACCTTTTTTGTGTTTGCACTGAAAGGAAGGATGTGGTTTTTCTACTTGTCTCTGCTGATTGAGCTCTTTCAATTACTCTTCAGGAGACGTCATGCGCATCTCTGTCCTCCTGTCTGTCTGCTCCTCTTTATATTCATTTATTTCTTTAATATAAATGATGCTGTACGCAACTGAATTTGCACTCTACACTACCATTACTTTTGAACCTGTATTTATTATGCCTACCTTTATGGGTTTTTTGTTTGTTATTTTAAATGATTTTAACTCGGGCACTAAGTTGCACTTTATGCTTTTTGGTATTGTCGGTAAACTCGTTGTTTGTGCACTTGAGTCCTGAGAAACACAATTTGTTCCACTCAAGGTTTTCCCAAAATTGGCTGGAATGACATAAATGAACTTGAAACTTGAACTTAATTACTAATTATCTCTATTTTTCATTTCTATATTATATCTGTTAGTTATAGTGATACTTAAAAAGCATTAGCTTAAAATCTATTCATGGACACAGTGATAAATATATATCATATGAAGTTTGATCAGTTAAAAAACACATTACGAACAATTACATCCAGTGTCCATATTCAGTATTTTATAAATAAAATGTGCCACCTCTCTTTGACTAAAAGGCAACAAAAGGCGCTGATCAATACTAATCAATAACGGCTGACACAGTGGGATTGTGCACCACTAAAGAAACAGCTGAGGACTATAGTATTGCTAGACCAATGCTCTAGGTTCTTGAAGCAGATACTGACATTCGGGAGATTAAAACCTCCTGTTGGCTGATAGCACTATAAACAAAAACATCTTGACATGAAGGATTTGTTTCATTCATACTGATTCTTTTACAGTTGAAACAAATCAACATTCTCTCCGATGGACAAAGTGGTGACACTGTTTCTAAATGTCACTTTATTTAATATGCCAACATAAACACTTAGTAGTACAATATCAGCAGAAATCTGAAATGATCAGAAGCTCTAACTCTGATTATCCTGTGGTCGTGTCTGTAAAATTCCTCGGTCAGTCCTCAACCATCCCTTAGTTATGCTGCTGTAGAAGGAGTTTGCTGGGACAACTCCTGTGACCCACTGAGCACTTCCCTCTGTCTTCTCTCTCTCTCTCTTCCCCATGTATTTATGTCACACTCCACATTAACTGTGTGCCACCTGCCCGGCCTCACTCTGCAGGTGTCTCTGACTCAGGAGCTGCAGGACGCAGATCTGACACTGATTCTAATTACCAATTCATTTTCAGTTCAATGTTGGTGTGGATCCAGATCAGGAGGCGAATCCAAGTGGGTTTTTTTTTTTTTTTCTTTTTTCATTTTCTTCACCATTTTCATAGTTTTCCCTGAGAGTAATTCGTGGATCTTGATGAAAGAAATCTGGCAAATTTATGGGAATTATGTTGAGTGCCTATACTCAACTGAGTGCCTAATCTAGTTTTGTTATTATTTCATTGTATATCAAATGATTGTGGTCATTTGTTGTTCTTAAAATAAAATTAATTGTTTTATTTTTGAAGTAATTATTATCATTATTATAATCGTTACTATTACTGTTGTTATTCATATTATTATTGTAGTGAGTCACCTGCAGACTTAAGACTTCTCTTTCGACTGGTTGTGTGTGTGTGTGTGTGTGTTTATGTATGTATTTTATATTTGTGTTATTTTGTGTATGTGTGTATGTGTGTGTGTGTGTGTGTATGTGTCTGTGTGTGTGTACGTGTATGTGTGTGTATGTTTGTGTACGTGTATGTGTATGTGTATGTGTGTGTGTACGTGTACGCGTGTGTGTACGTGTACGTGTATGTGTGTGTATTCTCTCTCTGTGTGTGTGCCCCCCACAGGTGACTTTCTTGCCAGTGGCTTATTACACGATTCCTTGAAACGGTCTCGTGACTCAGCCTCTTCCCGTCAGACTGCGCCTCCCTCTTGTCGCTCCTCTGCTCAGGATCCTCTCTCCTCGGTCGCTCGGCTTCCCGGTCAAAACAACAAGTTTCATTAAAAATCCCTTTACGGCTCGAACGCGGCGACTTGTGGATCTTTACAGAGGCGCTGAGCCCCGGTGCTTATCCAGGTACGTGGCGGTAAAACACCTCTTGTGTGTCGGTGTGTGTGATTCATATCGTCCGGCTGTGGGCGAGCTGCGGTGTAAAACTGGAGCAGTTAAAGCGAAACCAGCGACGGCAGAACAGTAGATCAACTCCTGTGTGTTCGCTCCTCGTCTGATAACATCTGTCCAGGCTTTCTGCTTCTAACGCGACTTCTACGCGAACAGGGAAGTGAAGCTAACAAACAAGCTACAGGAACATGTCGGATTCCGTGAAGTCTCTCGATTTGAACTTGCCCAGAGAGTCACATCCGTAAGGTTGTTTAAATGTGAGTTTTCAAGTCCACCTTAAATGACACTGCTTATGTTTTAGCCTAAAAGGTCAGGCAATAGTTCAATCTGAAAAAATCTGATAAGATACGAGATGATATGATACGTTACGATGCGTTACAATACATTATGCGTTACAATACGTTATGATACGTTATGATACGTTACAATATGTTACAATACGTTATGATATGTTATGATACTTTACAATACGTTATGATATGTTACAATACGTTATGATATGTTACAATACGTTACAATTCGTTATGGTACATTACAATTAGGGCTGTCAAACGATTACCATTTTTAATCAGACTAATCACAGGGTAGCTGTGATTAGTCACGTTTAATCACCATTTCTAAATGCCCGACAAATCCCCCTTTTCTCTGTATATTGTTGTGGGACCGGAAAGATAAATGACAGAAGGCAAGTTGATGACAAGTCCAAATGATAGAGTTATTAAGATTGAAAAATGATATAAAATCAAACTAAAACATACCACACCATAATTACATGTGGCTGTCTCTTGGCTATGCCTCTGAGCAAACATAGGATGATGTTATTTAGAACTTCTTTTTTTTTTATATCAAACTCAAAGAACCTTTATCCTCAATAATTGGGGCTTCTTGGCCTTTTTTTTTTTTAAAGCAAATATAGGATGGTTGAATCAAACTTTTGTCTTTTCTTTTTTAAATCAAACAACCAAACCTTTACACAATTAAATGTGAATGTGAAATCTGAATCTGAGCCCATCTGCAGAAGCAGGGTTGAGCCAGTTCACACTTCAGCTCATGCAGATGAGAATGAACTAGTTCACGTTCATAGTTCATCTTTTATTGGGGATGACTTAGGTGACAAACGTCAGGTCACGTGTTTGGTTATGAATCGATGGTGTCGGATCATGTCTGCGTGTCGCTCCGCTCATTTTAACACTGAGTCCTGACTGTGAGCGTCTTGTGTTGGACTGAACTGTAAAATGTTGACGGGTCATTTTCATGATGTTTAAATGCAGCCTCGTGAACTCTGGAGCGGATCAAACAAACACTAAGTGACTTCCTGTACTGATCAGGTCCTGATAACTAGTGATCTGTGTTTATTAGTTCCAGTGAGAGCAGAAGGGAGGAGGAAACAGGAACTCCAGCTCGGTACAAACCAACTGCAGCTTCTGCTCTGATCGTGACGCAGCTGGTCACTGGGCAGCTGTGACCAGAGAAACTCTGTGTTTCACTGTTCTTCTACAAAGTCACTGACCGGCTGCTTCACGTGACCGAGCTCTGATCTCACTGCGTGTGAGTAAGTTAACGCGTTAATTCCACAAATGAATCATCCCGCCTTATCGCGTTAATTTTGACAGCCCTAGTTATAATACATTATGATATGTTACGATACGTTACAATACGTTATGATATGTTACAATATGTTAAAATCCGTTATGATACGTTATGATATGTTACGATACTTTACAATACGTTATGATGCGTTGCTATAACTTATGATACATTACGGAATGATCTGGATATTATACATTACGATACGTTATGATACTATAATCCTTTATTAGTCCCACACCAGGGAAATTTACAGTGTTTCAAGGGGACAGTTAAAAAAATAGACATTGGTAAAATAGTAACAAGTAAATATGCAATACTTAACAATTCAAGGAAAATAGAAATATAGATAATAAATGGAATAGAACTAATGTATACAATGTAAACAGAATATATACAGTGTGGGGATATATATACAGTGTAACAGATTACATATAAGATATAGAATAGCGCAGAGAGAAATGAATTTTGCACAGTTAAGTGAGTTAAACCTGATAAAATAAGATAATCCTTCATAAATCCCACAGTAGGGAAAAGGTCTGTGTTGCATCAGCAATAAGGACAGTCAAAAATACACATCAGTAGAAGTAATATGTAAACATACAATATAAACGCAAGGAAGAATACAAGTATGGAATGGAATGGAAATAATATATACACTCTAAACAGAATATATATACATTGAGCAGAGTATAGAAATCTCAGTTTGAGGTATATTTAAGCTAAGAGGTGGTTGCATCAATACATGATTCAGCTTAATAAGAAATTGTTCCTTGCAGTTTCGTTTCACTTGCTCATGTGCTGAGGAAACCACCAGCGAAACTTCAGCCTCCTCCTCAAAATTATTACTCAAGTTTACTCGCATACTGATTATTAACTTGGAAGGAGGCTTGTTTTCTCAAATCACCTCCTGTAGCAGAAGTCTTTAAGGTGGACGTCTTAAAACAGGTAAATATAAACCATGAATGTCTGGTTAGATGCAAAGAGGGACATGGAGAATATGTCTGTTGTAGTTTGTTTCACGTGATCAAGTCAGGGCTCATTAAATGAAGCTTGGATAAAATGTATATTTGTTACTCGGTAAATGATGCAACGAAGGCTTCTGAACTTTCCTCCTAAAAAAGTACTTTTAGTCAAGTACTCTACTTTACTTGAGTATTTTCATTTGACACACACTTCCATTCCACTATAGAGAAAAATATTGAACTTTTACTGGCAGATTTAGTTATAAGTAACTTTTAACATGAAGATTTTACACAGTGGATTATATAACACATTTTAAAAAAAACAAACAATAGATTTAGTCAAAGATTAAACCAGTGGTTTCCAACCTTTTTGGCTTCTGACCTCTTCCAACTTCTTTCCACAACGTTTATTTGCGATCTTGTTCTCTTGGCAATCGCTTCAGTGTTTGTAAAGAGATTTCACAACCCAAATGAATGACAGCCTGATGTACAGTTGCATCCCTTCAGAGCCTTGTTCAGTAAAAACCATTATGCCAACCTTTACTTTGCAAGAAACAACATTGTTAAAGATGAATTCAGTTTGATTAAATTGTACATTTAAAGACATTTAAAGCTTTGAATAATGACTCTAACTTAGTTGTGTGTTTGCCCAGAAGTGAAAGAAGAAGAAGTGCACTATATTGTTTAGTAATTCACTCACGGTTAGAGGAACTTTACTGATTGTTGTACCTTGCAGGTGGCCTCACATGGATTGAGTTAAACCTGTAAAATGGAGGAAGCTGGACACAGAGGACGGAGGAATAAAAATCCCCCTGTGGGCACAATACTGCTCCTCATGGTGAGAAAAACCTAAAGTACTTCACTCATAGAATTAACAAAAAGAGAAAAACAATCCTCTCATGGACAATAAACTTTTTTTCTGGACATTCATTGTCTATTTTTGTTGCAGTGCATGGTCGTTCCCACTTTGGCATATTTGCCATCTTCAGAGTCCACGTGTCCCACTGACGACTACTCCCCTGCAAAGGGAATTTGTTGCAACAAATGTTTGCCAGGTACAGAGACACACATGACACACAGTAGCGTGCTCATTACCCGAAATATCACACAGGCAGATGTCGTCTTATGCTATAGATCGATTTTACAAAGTCTTGACATTAATGTTTTTCAGGTAATAAGCTTGTAGAGGTGTGTAATGCTACGGGTCACAGAAGTAAATGTGCTCCATGTCCTACTGGACAATTCATGGATAAGATTAATTACTCCACCAGATGCAGAGCGTGCAGTGTCTGCAAAGGTACAGCAACATTACCTTTTTCTGACTCATTTCAATTCTTGGATTTACCAGTGTTGCACCAATGGATGGTTTTCTTAATCCACCTCTTCTCTGTTTTTCACAGCGACAAAGAATGAAAAGACTCTAAAAAAATGTGAAAAAGACCAAAACACTATTTGTCAATGCTATGACGGTCATTACAGATCTTACATCGACTCAGTAACGTACGAGTGTCGCAAATGTGCACAATGTGGACCTGATGAAAAGGAAAAGCAAAACTGTAAGTGTTGAGACGTGACTGTTACACAAACATCAGTGTTGAGTAAATTATTATTATTTTTATCATTTAATTATTCTTGTTTTGCACAGGCACAAACCTGACAAACACAGTTTGTGAATGTAAGGAGAACTACTACAGAGTCAAAAAAACGTGTGAACCCTGCAAGAGGTGAGTCTACACCATTGTTGTTTGTGCACGCTCTGTTCCCATCATGCGGTCTGTGATGGTGTTATTTAGAGTCAGATAGGGAAGTTGGTTTGATGAATTGAAACTTGCAGCGCACTTCCGACTTTGTTCAGTTTTTTTATTCGTTGTTCACAGAGGAGAGAAGTTGGGTGTTAAAAACTGGGCTACTGACATTGTAACACAAAACGACAAGCGTCCAGTTGTTCAATATATTGACTCTTGGGCTCCTGTTTTCAATGAGGAGATATGTGTAAGATAAAACGAGGAAAAAAAAGATCGGAGCCTCTTAAAATCCCACAATCCTCAGCTAGTCTCTTGTTCACATAGTGTGAGTGTGGCCATTTAGTAACTGTGACAGATGAAGAAATATTTCTCTTTCATTTCTACACCAATTTCCTGTGTAGTGTGACTCTAACATTGTACCTGAAGTGTTAACACTTGCTGGTGTTGAAAATACTTCTCGGCCTCTGTGTTAATCACTTCCTCTTGAGATCTTCCAACTTCCTCTTTAACGCTGTGACACGTCTTCTCTGCTCTCCACAGTTGTACCAGTGAGTGCAACCATGGCTGTCCACTTCCTAGTCTGAATCCAAATGGTGAGCATATGACATATGAATATACGTGATATGATTACACTGGTTTCCAGAGTAACCAAAGCTTTGCTATAAGAATAAAGTTACCTTATAATAAATGATATAGTCACATTGATTCGTGTCAGAATATGTTAAAATCAACTGGTTTTAAAATTGGAATAACCAATTCCAGCTGCACAGTAACAAACTCAAATCCATCTATTTACTGCTGCTTGTCCAAATTTACATTCTAGATTTTATAAAACTAGAATGTAAAAAAACACAATTTCTTTTTTAACAATTATCCATCTGTGTCCTTTTTTCCTACGCGTCCTTTGTAATCACCATGAAGGTAACGACAGAGGAGAGCAATTTTTCACAAACATAATTGCTGGAGTTGTTGCTGTGGCTCTTGTGTTGTTGGCGCTGGTCGCTCTCATCACTCACGTGGTCACTAAACGCTCCATCAAGAAGAAGTGGGCACAGCCGTCCTCCCAACCGACTGATGATTCTCCGGACTCTTCCGAGGTAAACTGGTCTAGCTGCCTCTGGTAACTTTTCACCACTGGAATAACATTTATATTCAACACATTTTGATCTGCTCTTGTTTCATAGGTGGTCCTGATCTGTAGTGAAGGATGTTCAGACAACAGCAGCGTCGAAGTCACTCCCAACAGCTCTGTGAGTGACCAGCTGCCACCCAATCTGCCTGACTGTGTCCCCCTGGAAATCGAGAGTGAGTGGATTTAATACTGTGCATAGCAGCATGTTCCAGTGTGTTGACTCAAACATACAGCGCACTGTTGTACTAACTCTTATCGCTTCCTCTCAACACACCCCTCCCCTCTTCTTTACCCCGTCTTCAGCCTCTGACCTAATCTACTCAGTGTTGGATCTAGTTTCTGCGCTGCAGGTGAAGCAGCTGGTGCGTACTCTAGGTGTGAGGGATACAGAGATCGAACAAGCAGAGCTGGATCACCGGCCCTGCAGGGAGGCTCACTACCAGATGCTGCGGTTGTGGGCTGAGAGAGTGTCTCGTGCGGATGGAGGAGGTCAAAGTGGAATGCTGCACTGGCCTTTGTTGCAGGAGTTGTTGGACAAACTGAGGACGATGCGCCTGGGAGGGGTGGCCGAGGAGCTGGAGACAAAGTACAGCTTTCAGTAATTCACCGACGCTAACAAAAGCTTATGAAACCAAGTATTGTTCTCTTTGGAGACCCCCTCACGGACAGCCTCAAAGCAAAAAGACACGGGGCTACCACCAAAGCAGCAGTTTTACTTCAAAGCCAACCAGCATCACTGAGGGATCTACCTCTTGTTCCCTTCACCCACTGAGACGACAAGACCAAACTCCTGAGAGGGACTGATGGAAACGTTCGGGGAGGGGGAGCCACTGAAAATAGGATTTTTCCGCTGATAAACTCTGCTCAACCCTTTGTAATGAACTTCCAGCAATGCATGTGTATGTGTACTTATGTGTTTTTTAAAGTTTAAAGAGTACACATTTTGGGTAATGGGCTTATTTTTTCCAAGCGTTAGTTGAGAATATTGACACCACTTTCACAATGTGAACATTCTCTTTTTCTTATCGAACTCATCCAGTCAGAGAGCAAATATATAATATAATTACATAGTATAATATAATCTATGAAGATCTTTTTATACACGGTGTCTCAGATGCGGTGTTGCATTAGTATCACTGCACTGAATGTCTTTGGCAATATATGGGAATAATAGTCTTTAGGATTTCATACTAGACTAGTGACTTGTTACTGTACAGAATGCTTTCGATAATGTAATTTGTACCGAATCATATTTTCATGTGGCTTTATCAACTTTTTATTGAACAGCAGACATTTTTTGCTATTATCTGCCATTTGAAGAGTTGGCCAATTAGATGATTCCATTTATGTCAAAAGTCACTTTTGCAAGGTGACAAGGTGCCGAAAGCTTAGGAAGCTATTTACCTAGTCCTTTCCCTGCCCTCTGTCCAGGGGCAGATCCATGGGCGAGGCCAGGTAAAATAAGATTTTTTTTAAGTAGCAACTCACTCACAATAAAGTTATTGTTGCTAACCATTTTAATTTTCTAAGCTTCTTTGAAAAAATGCATTGATGTGTGGCTTTGCTCTAAGCTATAGCGCAAACTGTAAACAAGAAATGACTTAAATGTGCACCTTACTGAATCAGGATCTGTGCAACGATGTTGGACATAAGATTACAGGTAGTACACATTTTAATGGTGACTATTTACCCTGTACCATGAAGTTAACTGGTAATGTTTTAGTAGTTCCTGCTTATAGTGGGTAAAATATATCCCTCTGCTGCGTCTTACAGACGTTTCACAGTCCCATTATCATTCTTTTAAGCCCCATTATACAAGCATTATTCATGACTGTAGGACAGAACGGGACACACCTTGTCTCAGCCTGTCTCAGCCAAGCAACTTTTATAGGACCAGTTCCAGCCTGCAGATTCTGATATGAATCAGTCATGCTCTCTCGGATTAGAGACTTGTCATTCCAAAGCACTTTTGTATTTTACTTTATGAGATGGAAACATGTATCGAGCGAACAATCAATGCTGAGCAGCAGCCATGTTAAATGTAAAACTCTGATCTTTGAATAAATGTATCTTTTTATGTTGGACTGGATGTGTTTGTGTGGAGGCCTCGGGCGGCTACTGTTTACACGGTGACAGTGTATCACAATGAGGATGTACAGTAACCCTCAGGCTCACTGCCAGTCTTCATTCCAGCCTCAAGCCTTAGACATTAATCACACGTTTAGGGGCATTTTACTTCCCGTTGATTCCACTGCCAAGTCTTTGACCTGTTCTGTTTTGTTTTCTTTTCCGGTAAGCTACATTCTTTAAACGTAGCTACCGGAAAGGTAGCTACATTAAATTCTCCTCTTCCCCATGACTCACTTCTTCCTATTTTCACTCTGTTCTCTATCAAACACCCTATGCTCATACTTCATTTCATATCAATGCCTTTCTTACTGTTATGTTATAAGCAGATTTATTTTTTTTCTTTACAAAAAAAATGATTTCCTCCTGTTTGCTCAGGGGTGGTCAATAACCCTGATGGACATGAAACAACAACAGAACCCCCTCAAAAGGGATCAGTCACCGCGTCTGCTCCTCTAAGCACTTTCAACTGCGACACATTCACCAGCCCTGAGCTCTGATTTGTTGGCTGCAGAATCCAGTTGTTCTCGTCGGGCCAGTTGCAGAGGGAAGGGGTGCAGGTGAAAGCCGCAGTGGGAGGGACCCGTCCAGGTAAAGAGAGAGAGAGAGGGGGAGAGAGCTAACAGAAACCAAAGATGACTGTGTGAAACGAAATGGATCCAAACAAGCCCAGGTAAAGTCTGTGTTTTTACCTGATATGGAGTGAGTGTGGTGGTGTGAGCAGGTACAGGAGGACAGTGAGTCGTCACCGCTGTCAGTCACCTTCTTGTTGGAGCTTCATTGTGGATCTGTGGACTCTGCTGTTGCATTTGATTTGTTGTTATGCGGAGGCTGTAAAACTACCTGTCATTATTGAGCATTCGTTCATCTTTAAATGGGCTTAAATATTCCAAATCAGGTATAATTGTGTTTCTTCGGTGTGTTACTGTGGGTTACAAACAGACAGATTTCAAACAGGAACGACACCTCGATGAAAGCGTTTGCGTCAGAGCTTTGATGTCTGACATAGTTGCATGAGGTGCCGAGTTCCTCGCTGCAGTGTGTGGACTCACGAGTGTCTTTGCTTTTAGATTAACTTCTCAAACTGTGTCAATATGATCATGAGCGTCAGAGCGGTGATCCCACACTGCACTTGTGTAGCATGAGTCCCTGCTTATGTGTCATCTTTGACCGAGCAGTGTGGAAATGGCTTTTCTCCACTGGCTTCAGCAGTAAATTGAGAAATATTTCACTGTGATACAGAAGCTTCCTGAGAATAGAGACAAGTTTTTCCTCTGTAACCTAAATCTGTAAGATGTGATGTCAGGTTTGTGGGAACTAACAAACTCACATTTGTCCTGGAGAAACACTGCGGCATGTCAGAGCTGTGTAACTGGAGCTGCAGCCATGTGAAACTATCAGTGTCCATGTCAATGTTATCGTCTGAGAGATGCAACATGGACAGTCTGGTTACCTGGGTCACACCTGGTATTTACTTGGTGTATGTAATGGTCCAGAGAGGCACTGAGGCAAATATTAGCTGCATAAATTACTGCTAATTACTTCCTTTGGTTTACCTCCTACTACCTCCTATTAAATTATTATTAATTATTAAAACAAATCCTTGTCTAGACTTGCCTGTATTCTTTTGCTCCTTCAAAAGAATTTACTTTTCGTGGGTATTTCACATTCCATGTGTTTGTTACCATCCTGCTTGTTTGATGTCTCATACATTTATTGTAAAGTTCTTGACAAATTTTGTGCTACATATACACTACCGTTCAAAAGTTTGGGGTCACCCAGACAATTTCGTGTTTTCCATGAAAACTCACACTTTTATTTATCAAATGAGTTGCAAAATGAATAGAAAATATAGTCAAGACATTGACAAGGTTAGAAATAATGATTTTTATTTGAAATATTAATTTTGTTCTTCAAACTTTGCTTTCACAAAGAATGCTCCATTTGCAGCAATTAAAGCATTGCAGACCTTTGGCATTCTAGCTGTTAATTTGTTGAGGTAATCTGTAGAAATTTCACCCCACGCTTCCTGAAGCACCTCCCACAAGTTGGATTGGCTTGATGGGCACTTCTTGCGCACCATACGGTCAAGCTGCTCCCACAACAGCTCAATGGGGTTGAGATCTGGTGACTGCGCTGGCCACTCCATTACAGACAGCATACCAGCTGCCTGCTTCTTCCCTAAATAGTTCTTGCATAATTTGGAGGTGTGCTTTGGGTCATTGTCCTGTTGTAGGAGGAAATTGGCTCCAATCAAGCGCTGTCCACAGGGTATGGCATGGCGTTGCAAAATGGAGTGATAGCCTTCCTTATTTAAAATCCCTTTACCTTGTACAAATCTCCCACTTTACCAGCACCAAAGCGGCCCCAGACCATCACATTACCTCCACCATGCTTGACAGATGGTGTCAGGCACTCTTCCAGCATCTTTTCACCTGTTCTGCGTCTCACAAATGTTCTTCTGTGTGATCCAAACACCTCAAACTTTGATTCGTCTGTCCATAACACTTTTTCCAATCTTCCTCTGTCCAATGTCTGTGTTCTTTTGCCATATCAATCTTTTCTTTTTATTGGCCAGTCTCAGATATGGCTTTTCTTTGCCACTCTGCCTAGAAGGCCAGCATCCCGAGTCGCCTCTTCACTGTAGAAGCTGACACTGGCGTTTTGCGGGTACCATTTAAAGAAGCTGCCAGTTGAGGACCTGTGAGGCGTCTATTTCTCAAACTAGAGACTCTAATATACTTGTCTTCTTGCTGAGTTGTGCACCGGGCCTCCCACTTCTCTTTCTACTCTGGTTAGAGCCCGTTTGTGCTGTTCTCTGAAGGGAGTAGTACACACCGTTGTAGGAAATTTTCAGTTTCTTCGCAATTTCTCGCATTGGAATAGCCTTCATTTCTAAGAGCAAGAATAGACTGGCGAGTTTCACATGAAAGTTCTCTTTTTCTGGCCATTTTGAGAGTATAATCGAACCCACAAATGTGATGCTCCAGATACTCAACTAGCTCAAAGGAAGGCCAGTTTTATAGCTTCTCTCACCAGCAAAACAGTTTTCAGCTGTGCTAACATAATTGCACAAGGGTTTTCAAGGGTTTTCTAATCAACCATTAGTCTTCTAAGGCGATTAGCAAACACAATGTACCATTAGAACACTGGAGTGATAGTTGCTGGAAATGGGCCTCTATACACCTATGTAGATATTTCATTAAAAACCAGATGTTTCCACCTAGAATAGTCATTTACCACATTAACAATGTATAGAGTGTATTTCTGATTAATTTAATGTTATCTTCATTGAAAAAAACAGTGCTTTTCTTTGAAAAATAAGGACATTTCTATGTGACCCCAAACTTTTGAACGGTAGTGTATACATATAAATGATTTTGGCTTGGATTTGTTCATTTTGATCCTAAGCCAGTGGTTCTCAGGTTTTGGGGTTAGTCTCCTCCTCTGCTGGGAGATGTTCAAAGACAAGACAGCTGTTTATTCAAAATCCAGATATCTATAGGAAGAGCAAGACGTTATATAAAATAGTATAAGAGTTACTGGATGATTGAAGGAGTGGCACGGTTGTTCAGTGGGTCTCACAGTAAGAAGGTGCCCGGTTCGAATCTGTTTACATGTTCTACTTGTGTGTCCCTGTTTTCCTGCCACAGTCCAAAGACAGGCAGACATGGGTTAGGTTAGAGACTCTTAATGTGAATGGTTGTTTGTCTCTACATGTTGACCATGTGATACGATGGCGACCTGTACAGGGTGTACCCAGCCTGTCGCCCACTGTCATCTGGAATTGGCTCGAGTCCCCCTGCATCTCTCACAGTTCCCTTGGATATCAAATGGTTCGATGACTGGAGCTCCTCAGGCCTCTTGTGATGACGAATACTTGTGCACTTACAGATTTGGACAGGAAGCCAATAAGTCATCACCACTTCCATATTCTGAAGAAAATAAAAATGTCAAGTTCAGATTGTTTCATCAAGCTTGCTTTTATAACACTGACCAGTGTCCTCACGTGCTGAGTGACCCAGCAGTACGCAGAGAATATCTATGGAAAACTGAAACCTTTCCTAAAGCCTCACTTGAGCATCCATCTTTTCAATTTGAGAAACCGATCATCCACAAAACTCAAACTTGACACAAACTGGGATCTTAAACTCGAAGCTGTTTTTAAAAAGTGATCAGTCATGTTGTCATGAATCTGCTCTGATACTTATAACTGAGTTTTATGGTCTTCTTATTTTATCTTTTAGTATGTTTAGTCTTTTTTAAGCCCATCAATAGTGAGAGGTGCTGCAAACTAGCTTTGGAGAGAAATTCTGTGATGTGTGACATTGGTTTATTAGTTGCTTTACAAATTATTTAACATAAAAAATAAATAAAACAGCAGAAAAGATTGCCTATGGTTGAACAAGGTGACTAATGCAACTTGTAAACCGCAGACTTGGCTTTAATTTGAAAGGTCAAAAGAATTGTGATCCAGTTTCTTTAACAACTTGACATCTTTATTTGTTTGTTTACCTAAGATTTCTACAGCTTTAGTCTTGAAAAGAAAGTCTTAGTAAACCCATCAAATGATAACAAAGTGCACAATGTCCCTCCATTCTCCTCCACTCTCCATGTAAAGCCTTTTGTAATACCCTCTTCACCTCTTGGCCCTCACACACCTTCCTTTTGGCAATGAATAACCCCTTGTGTGCTTATCTCCAGCTTTTCCTCAAAAGCACTGCACGCAAACAACAGCGGGGGAAATGAGTCACAGATGGAAGACGGGTCGGTGCTTTGGAGGGACGGTGTGGACAGGGAGAGGCAGAGGGAAGCAGAGGGCCGAGAGACGGAAGTCGTTGATGGGACGACAGCAGCTGCAGAGATAAACCTTCGCCACAGGGGGTCAGCAGACAAACACAAGTTCAATTCTCTGGGCTACCAGGCAAGTGTCACAGGGCAGATATGACATTTACAGTGATGGAGCTCAAACATGCACAGTAGTACAGGTTTGAGGTGTTTAGTTTTCATATTTCCATTTATTCATATTTCCTTGTAAAAAATTAAGATGTAATCTGCTGATGTAGGATTATTTGTACCTTTAACAGATTTATCAAATATTGTCACTAAGTTTGTCTGTCTTTATTTCCAGAGTAACTTTTAAACATTACAACAAAAATGTTTTCAAATTATATAATGGGACTGGATTTATAACAGAAATATATTTATAAGATTGAGGTTTCTGCAGCTACAGCTCCACACTTCATGAGCTGGAGTGGCTCTCAGTTGAGGTGTATACACATGATTGTCTAGTTCCTATAGTAAAACATATTAAAGAAAAAAGGAAGTGCAGTGATTCCTTTGTTGTACAACATAGTTCCTCTGACAACATGGAATGCATCACTTGAAATGTGCAATTGTTTGACTTCCCAGAGGCGGACCAAGCAGAAGGTTGTGACTGACTTTGCAACAGTGAGTAAAAGCACGTCTGCAGCAGCCAGGCCCCGAGCGGCACTGAGACAGGTCCTGTTCAACCAGGGAGGGTCCTCTGACAAGAACCCAGCGTCTGAGGTATTATGCTGTCTCCTGCTCGTCACACTACATGCTGACATGTGTGGAAACAGATACAGACTTGCTCTAACCTGGTCCGCCCACTGAAATAACTGCAGCAATCTGTTCTGCTCCGCTGGCATGTAACGACAAACCGCAATTATTCATAACAACTGTTGAGCATCACTTCTAAGTTATCAGTGATTCATTATTACATCAGATTTCCCTCTTTTTTCCCCCCTCTCTGTTTTCTTTTTTCTCTCTGTGTCTCTCAGGAGCGAGGTCAGCTGGATGTGTTGAAACAGGATCTGGAGGCCTACCCTGTGCCAGTCAGTCTGAGGTGGCAATGGAAGGAGGAGAGTCGAGGAACGACACTGGAGAAGAACTGGACGGATATAGTTCACTCTCATTCAGTACGGGCGCTTTCTTTTTGGGAATAATTTCTTTTAAAAGACCAAAACAAGCACTTAACACTGAATTTATTATGATAACAAGTATTACCTTACAAGCTAAAGCCTGATAAAGTGTATTCCTTCGTGCCATTGACCACCACTGTTCCAAACCTGTTAAAAACACATCACTACTGAACTGGCAGACATGTTCCTTTGTTTATTCTGAGTAGAAACTAGATTCACCATCCTTCTTCTCACTAGGCCTGAAAGTCCACATCCAAAAGAAGTCCCCAAAATGCACTATTTACCTTACATACTGTTTATATTATTATTTTCTAATGATTATTCCGAATATCTGAAATCTATAGACATGGATTTATGTCTTTAGGAATTCTAAATGAATGCAACACACATGTTGACAAAGTGAGAGATGAACTGACACCTTGTTCTTTTCATGGAACTTGATCACTATCGTCACTTTCTTTGATTGCATCTCCTGCTGTTACTTTAAAATTCACACTCAGCGTTTACATCTCCTGGAAGCGTCTCTCACTTTTGTCTCCTTTTCCTCCTCTTCCCTCCTGCTCCTCTCCTCATTTTCACGCTCAGACCATGTCGAAGATGCAGAGACACCAGCAGGAGGCGCTGTGGGAGTTTGTCCACACTGAACTCACCTACATCAACAAGCTTATTATCATCAAAGCTGTAAGATGTCCGCTTGAATCACTTCATTTGAATGCCAGATTCATTCTTACGTGTGTCAGAGATGATGGGGGATTTTCCGCAGGATGTTTTCTTTTAACAGAGCTGTGTTCACCTCTCACAGTTGGTCGTTGCAGCCCTTGTAAACCTGCATCAGAGAGGATTTCTCCTGGAGGTCAGTCACTGAAAACACACAAACAACCTACAGGCCTATTTTCAAATGTTCAGCATTGACACACTTTTACTGCAACAAAGAGAACATCCGCTCGAGCTGATACAGAAATACAACAAGGGCAGACGGAAAATGTGGCAAGACACATTTCCACTGAGAAGGTGGAAAATATCACAAAGCAGGGTGGTTTAGCTTTAACATGAGGGTTTTTTAAACATGTTTTGTCTCCCTCCTGTGACAGGTGCAACCTCAGCTGCTCTTCTCCAACCTCCCCTCCATCATCAGTGCACACCAGCTCTTCTGGCAGGAGGTGATTTATCCCATGTTACAGGAAGTCCGCCGGACAGGGCAGCCCTTTGACCCCATGAGGTTAGAGGCTGGTTGTCTGCAGGTAAGAGCTCACTGTCTGCAGGATATAATCCACACATATTCATGAGTGTGCAAAGGAAACCAACTAAGTATCTATGCACACGTTACCTTAACAACTGCTTTAAAAAACACGAAGCCCTGAGCAGCTCCAAGCTGTTTATTGGGGAGAATTGCATGTAGATGTAGATTGAGTGTTTTCTGTTACGACTAAGTCATGACAGTTAAACTGATCTTTAAGTGTGCAATCGGTAACAGTTACAAGTGCAGGCCTTTTACTTATAATTTGTATTTTCTGCATTGCTGTTAATCATCTTTTTCTTTTGGTCGTCAGTTCCATGAGCGTTTCTCCTCCTATCAGCATTACTGCTGGGAGGAGGAAAACAACCTGGAGTTCACTCGCAGGCAGATGGAGAGCAACCCGCACTTCCTCACGTATGTTCAGGTACAGTGAGGCAGCGTCCGCTTGCACAACATACAGCACCAACACGCATTTAACTGAGGATAAAGGTTCACGAGCATACACTGAATTCATTGTAATGCCCAACTATTATTGGAGCCCCCTGTGTGGTTTGTGATGTTTTCATAACCCTGTGGGTGACGTGTCATAGCCACATACTGATGGGCAACCACTTGTCACAATAATATAAAAGATTTCTTGCAGTGACCTTTTACTGCAGAAAACAATCATTTTAAATGTTTTATGCAAAAATCTATATAAACAAATATTGTATCTGACAATGTTTTCAACTCTGTCTTGTGTGTCGAACCAGGTACCATAACTACACAGTTTGTTTGTGCACATCTCTTCCATTTCATACCCTGACACTTGTCACCCTGAGTGGGAGGTGATTTGTTTTTGTTTAACAGTTAAAGACACATTGTACGAGGAGGTGCTATCGGTGGGCGCTGAAGCGTTTGGACGTCAGAACTATTTGAAACAAAAACATCTCACTTACCTTCTGGTGGTTTTGGTTTGGGGTTTTATGTGTCGAAGCTGTGAGATATCAGACTGCTCTGTCACCCGCCAATGCACTGGAGGAGAATGGAAGATGTTTTTTCAGATGTAATTTTCCAGTGAATCAAGAAGCACAAACAAAAAAGTATTTTTAAACCTTGAAAAGTAAAAACAAAACAATCTGCAGGACTAGATACACATTAATCTACTGCATGATGCTGTTTGGCCACTCTTTTAAATTCATTACAGATGTTTTCGGTTCTGTTATATTAACCATTCCTTGTGTTTTTGTTCCGTGTCCCAGTGGGTGGAGACTCATCCTCAGTGTGAGCGGATGCGGCTTGGGGACATGCAGGCCAAACCCCACCAGAGGATCACAAAGTACCCCCTGCTGCTGAAAGCCGTGCTCAGAAACACCCAGGACCCCCATGTACAGCACACGCTCAGAGGCATGGTGAGGATCTGACACGAGTAAACCATATAACCTGTTTGTCTTCTGCAGAGCAGCAAAAGTCCCGCTAACCGTCCGTCTTCTTTTCAGCTGTCCAGTGTGAACAGCTTCCTGGAAAGTATCAATGACTACCTGAAGCTCAAAGATGAGGAGCTCGCTCTCTCCATCTCTGCTCAGCGGGTGGAGGGATATGAGGTGGAGGGAATCAGTGAAGAAATTGACAAGGTAATATGTCACATTCTTGATTTGTGTGTTTGTGTGTGTCATCCACTCTATCATGATGAATACTATGATGATTTCCCATGACGCATTTTCCTCCTCAGAATGTACGAGAGATCTGCCGGTTTGACCTAACTTGCCCGGTCAGAGGAGTGGGTCCGGGAGTCGTACGCAGGCTGCTGCTGGAGGAGAACTTGAAGATTCGCGACAGAAAAGACAACAAGGTGAGCCGAGCCCGTGGACTCACTGTACGACGTTTAAATCTGTCTCTTCAGAGCCTCCTTTTCGTCCCTTTTTTACTTGCTTGTGTTTCTTTGGACATGGTATCATGCAGCTGGAGGTGGTGGCTCTACTTTTCTCAGATGTGCTTCTAATGACCAAAGTCCAGAAGAAAGGAGAGCGGCTGAAAGTGGTTCGACCTCCTCTGGCCCTGGACAGAACTTCCTGCATAGCACTGAGAGACGGCTGTGAGTATTATTTTCCTGTAGAAACTGAGCCAGGTGTATTCTGTTTCGATATATCATAAATCCCTGTTTATAATTTCTCTTCTTCTCTAAGGTTCATTTGTTCTTGTGGAGGTTGGTGAACTGCAGAGCACTATGAATGTCTACATCTTTGCAGCCAGCACCTCAGAGAGCTGCTCCACGTGGGTCTCCACCATCCACCAGGCCAAGGTAAAAACGGACATTTCTGATCAAAGCTTTAGTGAGGACAGTAGTTTCAGTTAGGTCTTGGCCACATTAAAGCAACACCAGCAGTGTAGCTTTAGAGATGGCAGTGTGTGTGTGTGTGTCTTTTGGAAAAGTTGGTTCACAGGAGGAAATGTTGGCAAGGGTCGCCATTAAATTTGGTTCAGACGCTCATGTTTCCTGGAAAATTATTTCTTACGAGTTTTCGTGAGTTGACTTTTTCCAGGTGGCTATCAAGATGCTTTGATTTTACTTTTTGGGAGCTGTCATGCCGTTCATCTTTATATACAGTCTATGTGTTGGTTGGATAAATTAGTTCACATATGTCATACTTTGAATGATTTGTTACGACTTAAGTGACCCTCTGACTTTTATGTAATTGTATTATGTATTTAGCACCAAATATCTAGCATTTAGCATGCTAACTTGCTAAATGGGTGAGCACAGCAAATGATTTAACATCAGCACGTTAGCATTTTCGGTGTTACCATGCTGAGTATCATTTAGCTCAAAGGTCTGTTCACCTCAGAGCTGCTCACATGACTGTAGCCTCTGTCGTCTTGTTATATGAGACAAATAACACACTCATTGTTGAATGCTTTAAGTTTTCTGTGTTACTTTATCAGGGAACACTGGCAAACCTGAGAATGATGGAGAACAGCAGACAATTGGAAAACTGGAAAAACCAATTGGAGACAAAACCTATCAAAGAAGCCAAGATGGATAATATGGAGACAAGAGAACACAATTTTGTGGATCAACTTAATGAGGAAATGATCATCCCGCAGTCGATAAATGGGATGTTGGCGTCTAAAGAAAAGGAGGGAGCGCATCCGTATCAACCTGCAGATGACGTTAACGCTAACAACACCGGATTAACTTTTTTGGGATCCCAGGCCAGCGACAGTAATCGTAAAGATGAGGGTAAGAGCTTTGCTGGTCAGCAACAAACAATCAAAGAATATGAATGGATAGAAATGGGAGTGAGAGGCGATCAAGATGGGAACCCCACAAAGAAGGAAGAGAAAATAGTCGAGACTCAGATGACAAAGGAGCGAAGGGTGACCTTTAACCAAAGACCACAGTCTACCCCAAATCTGGATCTTTACACTCATAGAGCTGCCGAAGATTCATTAAGACCACACAATCTTTTAATAGGTGGATTACCAGATGTTGACTACCCAACAAATGAACATAGCACTTTACCATTTTCTTACCAGCCAACCAGGTCCAGGGAAAGGCCTGGGCTTCAAAGACTAGAGGGAGAAAGAGGGATATTAACAAGGAGAGATTTCCAGTCTGTGAACCAGGACATGAGAAAGTCCAGCAACAGCCAGTCTGGAGACATCCAGACATCTCCAGAGGTTAAGGGGTTCCCAAAAAATTTGAGGTCACCCGTGTTACGGAGGAGGAGGCCACTCAGCATCAATCAGGCACCCACCACTCGGATGTCCAAGAAGTTCTCCCAGGGCTCAGGAGAGGCTTGGACAGCCTCCTCTTCCAACTCTGAATCAGACTACAGCCTAAACAGCAAGAGAAACTCTGTTCCTTCTGACAAAAGCTCAAATTCACACCGGGTGCTCAAGCTGGGCTCCCTGAAGCCCAACCAAGGCATGTTTTGGCACATGAATGATCGAGCCTCTGCAGATCCCGAAACATGGTCTGAGCCTGAGCCTGAACTGAACTTCCATAGCAAAAGGCCCAAAATGAAAACCCAAAGGAGTGCTTCCATCCCTAACATTATAATCGAAGGGGGGCATGGACTTTCTCTGCACCCCACTAACCGTTACACTTTACCCCAACAACAATATGTACCTTTTCCCATCCCAGGACATTACCCTAACGGACACCCTTCTCCTCTGGATGGCCTTCTGGAAAGAGCCAAAGAGAGAAGGATGGGGCGAAATGTGAAAATGTCCAATTTGAGGTCAAGATATCCTCCTACCTCCCCCTCGTTTTCCACCACACCTTCACCATCACCCAGCGATGGAGACAGAGACACAGAGTGGGAGGAGGAGGTGGAGCTGATGAGACACCGAGCCCTCACAGTGAGTAAAGGATGGAAAGAGCAGCTGGTGGACGGAGATGAAGACGATAACAGGAACAGGTTAGTATGACAAAAAGTACTGTTACTAATTATGTGTAAACATGTGGTTCAGGAAATGTATAAATTTGTTGGATGGAGACAAACAAGTGATGGTTATGAGAAATATCTGAAACAAGAAGATATTTAAAACTATATAAATATACTTGCAGTGTCAAAGAAAACACGTAAATATCACATCATTCATAAAAAATTACTGAATAGGACTGAAATAATCATCATAATTCATTTGACCAATCGAGTTACTTCAGAAGTCTCAGTCGCTGTGCCTCACAACACGAACATGGTTTAACTTAGGCTCGAGTAGAACAACAAAAACTCTGAATGACACATTTTTTGCTTGTAGATACATTTATAACATAACATTTTCAAATGTTTAACGGTTTCCACTTTAGAAAAATGCTATAGTCACTCACATTATTGTTATTGTTATTATTGTTATTATTATTATTATTATTATTATTATTATTATTATTATTATTATTATTATTATTATTATTATTATTATTATTACTATTATGCTCTGAGTTGGGTGTCCAATCTTTGCCCCTGGAATTAGTTTTCACTGAGGAGTAGGTTGGTCATAGAGAGACTGTTCTGTGACAAAACTAACGAACGAACAAACAAAACTAAAAATGTCCCCAATGTATTTTTCATGTTTTCTACCTTAATATTTGAAATCCCAAATCTAAATTAACAAGATCAATAAAATGTCTCCCTTCGTTAATATGATTTTTGAATGTTTTATAATGTAAAGTACTTTAGCTGTTTATTTCATTAATCAATTTCTGTAAAAACTTCCATGTACAGTAGTTAGTCCACAATTTATATAACTCATTAGGTTATTATTTGATTAGCCTCCAAATTAAATAATCGTGATATTCTATGATTTAGTGTTCTTTGGTGTATTATGTTATTTTATACTTTTTGGCATGATGGAAATTCCTCTCTTCATTTAGTCCATGCACTTATGATAATGAAATTTAAATGTATTATACATCTTGACGTGTCTGTAAGGACGAGCAGTGGTGGACACTTACAGTATTTATCAGTGAATACACGGGCATAGTAAATGCTATAAGTAATAAATAATGACTTCTCTCTTTTTCTTTAGCGTTGCCTTTTCAGAAGGCGTAAATGTGGACTGGCCAGGCTGGTGCTTTGACGACGACGAAGTCATGGTTCATTTACAACCTCGAGATGAAGGACTTCTGGAGGGCATCAGCCGATCTCTGGCCTTATTGAAATTTCCTCACTTTTCAGAGCAAGAAGAAGGGGAGTGCAGTCAGGTGTAGGTCTAATACTGACCCACGACTTCAAATCAATGAACTGGACGTATTCAATTAAATGAAAATCATCAATATTTTAGGCTTTTTATAAAAAGAATATAAACAGTGTGACTGGATGTCGCAGCTCAGCAGCATCTTCATTCTGAATGTATTATTGCTGTAATTTATGTATAATAATGTGATATTTTTACATACATAGTAGTACAAGTGTTTTTGTAAAATAATGAAACATTTTTTATAAATGACTATATTTAATTTATATCACCAACAATGCCCCCCTCTCATTGGAAAACTTTAGATTTTATACAATGTAAAGAATAAAACTGCACTTGTATAAAACGTTCTCTTTCCAACATGTACTATACAAACAAATCCTCACATAGAACAATACCAAATATTTACATCTGAAACAACATGGTAACGTAAAACATTTCATTTACACTTTTATTCAAACAATGACAACAATTCTGCTACAACGTCTGCTCATAAAGTATTAAAAAACCTGTGCAACACAATGTCAGTAGAAGACGGTAACACTTTCATACGGTAACATTTTACGGTAACACTTTCACTCTGTGCTTTTCTCTCTCCTCCCGCTCATTGGAGACGGTTTGAATAATCGTCTCCATCGCAGGGTACTGAAAGATGCCTTGCTTCTGTGGAGCAGAGAAAAGGGGATGCAAACATATTAGACTAAGAAGCACAAAGTAGAATTAAAGATCTACGTATGGATGCCCATTTAATTTATTTCAGTTCAATTTAGTCTTGTACTTATTTTTTTCTCTGTATAAAATTAAACATCTGTTTGTGAGATAAGGGGTAATTTATTATTTATGCTAATTCTTTTCTGGAATCTCACCCCAAAACAGGCTATTATCTCTCTTGTAAAATGATTGTAAGGAATTTGGAAACTATAAAGAAAACAAGTCAATTTCACAGTAAAACTGAATACAGGGTTAAATATGATAGTTTTTGAATGAAACTTGGATCTTTACCCTTCGGTGGTTCTTGTACATCTGAGCCAGAATCAGCAGCAGAGCGAGGAGGAGCAAACTGAGCCCGACCACAGCAGCGGTGTTCTGTGAGGTACCTGACGCTTTTTGTCCACTAAGACTACCTGTGAAGAAGAAAAAAACAGAAACAAGTTAGAAAACGACATTTTAAACAAAAATCAAGTATATTAGCAGAACAAAATCAAGAGGAAAGAACTTACTCATCATTGGATCATTGTACGTTATCATTGTGGTTATGTTTCCTAAAATGCCGTCTTTGCCTGAGAACCGACATGCCCATGTGTCCCGGCTCTCCTCTGACAACAGGCTGATACTCAGAGTCTGCCCCTTGTGGATGGGCCCGAAGGCCTGATTGAGATCATTGGTCACACGAACCCATTCATATTCAGTGACCTCGCTCGTGTCGGACAGTTGGCAGGTCAGCGTCACGGAGCGTTTCTTCTTTGACGGGACACTGCTGTCAACTGAGAGAGAAAAAACAAGACGATAAGATGAATTGTAGTCGGCAAAAGAAAATATAGATTCAGGGGATTTAACCTAAAGCTTAAACTGAATCCATGTAAACTTACTTTTGGCGACGACGAGCTGGATGTTTCGAGCGAGCCTTTGTCCTTTTATGGTCCCAGAGCATCTGTACCTGCCCTCATCCTTCAGGTCAACCTCTTTCAAACTGGCAGATTTGTCCCAGGGAAGCTGAGAGGACGGTGAGGATGGAGAAAACAAGGCAAAGCGGCTGGGAGCTCGTTTATTAAGAGACCCAGTCTGCAGTTTCTCCCAGAGTGGCGAAGAGGGGTTCAACCCGGAGGAGAAGACACAGGGGAGTGTGACTGCAGATCCCACAGCAGCATACACCTTGGTGTCGTCAGATGGTGGTTGGATGATTCCTTCAAATAGAGCAAAGAAGCACATTTCAGGAACGTCTGCATTGATGAAATACGATGCACACCTCAAAGTTTTACAATCTTTAAATCTTCAAGGCATTTTTTTCCTCCAGCATCTCACCTGTCACTGTCAGAGTTGCTGAAGCTCGGCCTTCTTTGCCTTTGTAGCCCACCACACAGGTCCAGTTCCCCGTCAGCCTCGCAGATGCCTTTTCCGTCACGATGCTTTTCAAGGTGTCTCCCGGTGAGGTGACTCTAGTCTGGCGTGAAAATCGACTGTCGTTCAACATCCACTGCACAGCAGCAGCCGCATCAAACCCAGGAGTCACCTGACAAGTGACTGAAATGTCTCTCCCCCATATGGGAACCAATGGAGAGATGGACACTGTGTTGGACACAGGCGAGGACGAGATTAAAGACATTTGTATAATCACACAACATCTTGTAAAGACATGAAAGCCCTCAGTTCATGGATTGTTAAATTCAGCATTTCAACATGTTTATTACCTGTAATGATTCTGAGCATGACCACGGTTTCATCAACTCGGTCTCCCTGCTCCACCCTGCAGGAGTAAACTCCTCCATCCTCCTCCCTCACTCTGAGGATTTGCAGGCTGTAGTCGCCTCTTTCAAACTGATTGTGGGGGCATCGTACGCGTTGGATCCCTTTCTCTGACCAGCTCGAGCCCCACAGCTGCACCCCGCTCTTCTGCTTTCTCCAGACGGTGCTGTGGTAAGAGGTGTCACAACAGTACAGTGTCATCTGCGTACAGACACACATGAAGTGAAAGGAGAGTGAGATGCGAAAGGACAAAGTTGTGTCTTACCCATTGGTGACTTTGCTCCAGATGATGCCAGGAGAAACATTGGATGTCGGGCTGTATTTACAGGGTAGTACAGCCGGAGAACCCGCTTCAGCAAACACCTCTGTCACCTCACACTGAACTCCTGGGGAAGAAACATACAAAATATATTTCAGAAAGTTTACAAAAAAAAATCTTTCATAGTTTCTTAGTGTTAAAAAGAAAATATGTAATTACCTGTCGTAAGAAAAGTGATCAAAATAAAGATGAAACACTCCAACAACATCATTTTGCTGTTCAAATTAAGCTCCACTTAAGTAAACTTGCTTTCTCTCTGTTCGATATGCTTATAATGTGTTTTCCTGAGTTGGCTGATGAAGTATATTTATATGAAGACGTGGGCGCTGATGTGGGCGTGGTGTTTGGTCGTTCCCCTGCAGATCACGTGACTTCAGCTACAGGCCCGGGCTTTGATGTGGCCTGGAAACTGTAAGACAGAGATGCAAACAGGGAGACCCACTTCCTCCCACGGATTCTCTCTGTTTCACTGAGTTTCCTTCTTCACAGCAAATACACTGTGTAACAGCTCATAACCTTATCTGATTTGCCAGTACACGAGTCAAAGTGAGTTGAATGGGACCATGAACGGGACACATCTTACAGAATAGGACATCTGTAAGACTTGTCTGACGTTCCTTTTTTTCACAGTGGCCTTTGCACCAAATAAACAGGATCTAGATTATAATGCTTCTCCACACACTGCAGAGTGTGGATGTCACTTGTTTACCAATATGTCCTGTCTCATTCACGGAAGCTGTAGTTGTTGCTCTGAAACCGAGATACAAAACTGCAAACGCCAAAAACCGCTGTTATTCCTCCGTCACTGCCAGTTATAGCTGTGTTGACAACCAGTCACCTCACAGCTCTCATCAGCATCACCGGTACGGGAAAGAGGCCATTAAGTAGCACATTATCTTGTTCTAATGGACTTTCATGAGAGTGAATCATCCCCTCCATTCTCACGTCTTTGTTTTCATTGTCGTCAGTTCTTATAGCACAGCCACCACAGAAGAAACGGACCCACACCACCAGTCAAACATCTGTTTATCTCATGTATTAGAGCATATTTTTGATTCATTGTAAATACCTCAACACTGGTGGAAGCTGATCGAGTCCTGTCTTTTCACTTTATTAGACTGATCAGATGCTTAATATATCAGATGCATTACTGCAGACTTGTCTTCTGCCTGCTGTTATCTCAATATATGGTTTCATGATTTAATAATGTAACCCGTAATAAATTATTTACAACACAATATCACATATTGCACGCAAACACAAGAGTTTACTTCTACAACTACAACTCCTCCTGTGGACACACATAAGGGGACGATATAGTAAAACACAGTTGTCATAATTTTAAAAGTCATAATTTATAATACTGCACAGTAACTAAAAAATGTAATTTCTGAAGAAATAGTATCTATCTATCTATCTATCTGTCTGTCTGTCTGTCTGTCTGTCTGTCTGTCTGTCTGTCTGTCTGTCTGTCTGTCTGTCTGTCTGTCCAACTATCCATCTATCTATCTATCTATCTATCTATCTATCTATCTATCTATCTATCTATCTATCTATCTATCTATCTATCTATCCATCTATCTATCTATCTATCTATCTATCTATCTATCCATCTATCTATCTATCTATCTATCTATCTATCTATCTATCTATCTATCTATCTATCTATCTATCTATCTATCTATCTATCTATCTATCTATCTATCTATCTATCTATCTATCTATCTATCTATCTATCTATCTATCCATCCTTCTATCTATCTATACTGAAAATGATCACACAGATGGATGAAACACCTGAGAGTGTGTGGGTGAAACCTCAGAGATATTTGTATTCTTCTCATGCAGGCATTTTCCTTGGTATCAGAAATGTGACTGATCGTGTGATGTAAATCGTTACATCTCCTCCATCCTTCCATCCACACCTCCTCCCCACCCCTTTTCACATATTTACAGTTAAACTTGTTTCAGATTGTGGCTTCAACAAGACAAAGTTCAGTGTCAGTGTCATTGCAGTGTCAGTGTCGGGGGGCATGTGTGCATCACTCTCTGTGAGGTGGTCTTTCCTCCAGCTGATGCTTAGTCACCACCACTGTATCTGAATATGAGGTGAAGGGACTGTAAAGGAAAAGGCCCCTCACATGGAAACAACTGAGCTGAAGTGCTTCAATAAATCCAGAGAATTATGTTGATAAAGATGAGCTTGGAAAATAGGCAAATTTCTTCTGTAGAAAATCATCAAGTGAGTAGTTTGTTCCTGTGCTGAGTTCTCACTGAATTATCTCAGACAGTAGAAGAGATACGTCAGTTTTTCTCTTCTGATCTCAGTGTTAACATTCAATAAGTGATAGACTTATTCTAAGCCCTGCTGTGGTTGATTTTAAATAACTGATATGATTGATTCGTGGTAATTTATTCTGTGTGTAGGTGATGATATGTAATGTTCCACTGAGTTTTACTGGCAGAGGAAGCAGAGCACAGATTAAAAAAAACTTCTCTGCGAAAAGCTATTAAATCCTCATGTCAGCGTTTTATTAAGAGCTGAGGGTGAGACATGAGATCAGGTTGCACCTCAAGACCACGTATGCTTGTATCTAAGATTCAAAGATTAAGATAGAAGAGTGTGACAACACAAAAGAAAAGTTGCTTTCCAGAATATGCATTAGGCTTGATACTCTATGAGAACTAGTTATTACCTGAGATGAGGGATGGATTCAGAATAATACCTCTGTGTTATCTTTCCTCTCCTACACACTAAATTACTTTTACAGTATTCTTTTCTGTTGCCTAGTTTTTTTTTTACTTTTACACAAGGATTTTCAAATGTAAAATAAAGTATTAAACAATTCAATTGAATGGTGCAAACACTCCCTACACTTACAATAAGTCACTGGCCTTTCTCTTAACAGACTGGTGCAGTGGGTTAAATTAAAGCTGAATGGAAACTGCGGTTTAATGATATTTTGTTTGGTTTAAATTTCCACATGCTCGTTGACGTCTTAGCGAGAATGAAATAAAGACAAAGATCGGTTTTACTGCACTTGTTTCTTTGAAAATGACAAATATTCCACACGTCTCTATACAAGAGTAAGACTGAAAGTATCGCTATGCGTGTGTGTATGTTTTTGTGTGTGTGTGTGTGTGTGTGTTTGTGTGTGTGTGTGTGTGTGTGTGTGTGTGTGTCAAGGCCTTGAACAATTATTTAACTGAATCCCTCAGAGACACTCCATGGACGTGTAAGACAAGTGAAACGTCTGCTTTGTACTTAATAAGCTTATAATATTTAAAATTAAAAATGTTAATGGGAAAAGTACCACAGTAAGATAAATGTAGCAGAGTAAAAAGTACAATATAAATGCATTAAATATAAAATGTAGTAAAGTAGATTTGTATAATGTAACAAATCATGGAAATACTCAAGTAAGGTACAAGTATCTCAGAAATGTATTTTGTACTGTACTTTAATAAATGTAGTATGGAGCCATAGTAGGGAGGTCCTGCTTAAACATGCGCTCGACCAATCGTGAGTCAGTCTCAGCTGTCAATTATATTGTTTCACCTCATTTTTATAGCATTAAATAACTGATTATGACCAAACTTACTAGGAAAATGACACTTGGACATTTATCAGTGTGATGATAACCACCTAAAATGACGATAAAACCATCTTTGAGAAAGATTTGGCTGTTTAGTCTGGTGCATGTCCCATTCATTAACATGTAGGAGGCAAAATAACAGAAACCCTTCACCTGAGCGACATAAACTGCAGCCTTTAAAATGACCATAAACTTTAGTTTGGTCAGTTGGAGCAGCATCTTGTCCTATGTTGTTAAAACAGTGTTATGTAGGTGTACCTAATAAACTGAGCAGCGTAGATTGAATGGGTTTGACGCTCCGGCAGCGCTTACCGCCCTCTACCGGTGAAAATGGAGCAAGAACGCATTTTATACTTGCGCTGCTCTGCGGACACTACGGTAGCGGCGCGGTGCATTGTGGGACACAGAGTAAGATGGAGGCGACCAGCAGCTGCATGATGAAGCTTCAATAACATGTATTTCAAAGGGTTAAATATCCGCGTGAAGCTTTAATTCATTCTCCAGTGTTAGAAGTAACGAAGCGACTCAACCGGAGAGAAGCCCGTGATCAGCGGGGGAACAGGTGTGTTCACGAAACTGACATTTCATGTGCGAGCTAATGCTAAAGCTAAGGGTCAATGTGGAGGAGAGAGCGAGCAGCAGACACTTTGGAAACACCAGTGATCAAATAGCTGGTTTGTTTGTTTGTTTGTTTGTTTGTTTGTTTACATGTTTGTTTACATGTTATCTCTCCATATGTTTGCGTAGAACACGTGGGACATGTCTGTGCTGGGAGCTTTGCTGAGAGCCGGAGCGACCTTCTGTCATTCTGCTGGGAGCCTGCTGCAAACGGCCAGGGGCTTTTCCACAGGTGAGCACCGACACTGTCTGTGATCACACCAACATGAACCATGTTTCTAATGTCTGTGCTGCTGCTTCACCTCCTCCTGCTTACACCCTGCTTCTGCTCAGTGGCAGAAGAAGCACACACACACACATTGTGTCAGTGAAAGTCCCAGTACCTCGTTTTCAAAAAGACATCACTACAAGCAGAAGTTGTGGGTTTAAGTAAAAGTACAAAAACAAAGTAATCGCTGTAGTCCTTTTTAAAAAGTGATGCTACAAAGTGTTAGCATCACTCTTAACAGCTGGAGCAGGAGCTGGCTATTCTATTTCTATTCAGGCAGCTCAGGCTACTGGTTCGTAAAGAGGCTGGGCAATATGTCTTTATTATATTTCAAACTTTTACCTAGATTATGGTCTGTGGGGGAAATCAGTCCTCAGTGGAACAGGTTAAACTGATTTACGCTTCACTTATGTATGAGTGGTTCATGAACTTATGTTTTAGGGTAAAATCTTAATGTTAAAATAAAATCTTATAAGTAACTAGTATGTGGAATCGTCAAATATATTAAGTGGAGTGAAAAGTACAATATATTCCGTCTGAAATGTTGCGAAGTAAAGTTTAAAGTAGCAGAAAATTCAAATAGATAGTAACGGTGTTAGTGCCTCACAATTGTTTTTTTAGTCCATGACCTATTTGATTAAATTGGGTACAATCAGACGGAACTTGTGAACATATACAATTTGATGCATAACTTTAGGTCTTTAATAATCTTTTGTATCAGTTGATTTTTTCATGTTGATGTTTCTTTTTTTTGGGGGGGGGGGGTAGATATTAACAATGATACAAATCAGATAAAGATGGGAATTCTTTCATTTGAGAAACGGGAATTTGGTGTTTTGATTTGTGTCTCAAATTATTTATCCTCCTGATAAATTTGATGCGAGGCCATATATCTGTGTATCCACTGATTTTAGACATGTTCAATTTAATTTAGACATTTAAACATGATGTTGTCGTCAGGTACGTGCTGCCAGATCAGGATGCATGCCATCCCTCAGCCGAAGAGGGTGGACAGGTGGACTGAGAAGAGGAGCATGTTTGGAGTTTATGACAACATCGGCATATTAGGCAAGTACCCTGAACCGGCTTTTTATTTCCTTTAGCAGACCGTCTCAGACATATTCAAAATGTATTAAATGTATAATGGATCCAAATATGTTTTTCAAATGGTTATTTATTGGAATCAAACCAAAGTCTCTTGTTAGGTCATGTTTTGAGTTATTAGATGTATTTTTCCCAGATAAATTAGATGAGTAGATTATGCATACAGGTTTACTGTATTCTTATCAACTTTAGAATATTTTTAATTCCATAGGAGACAGTTAAATTGTGTAAACTTGAGTATGGGCAGATAAATGCATGGGCATTTTAAACCACCTGGCTCAGATTGTGCCATACTGAGTTTTGAGTTTTCTTCAACTGTGCCACTTTCCCACTTTCCCAGCTTCTGCTTGCTTCCTGTACGCGGTGCAGAAACTGAAAATCTCCTTTTGTGCCTGCAGGAGATTTTAAAGCTCATCCCAAAGACCTTATTTTGGCCCCCTGCTGGTTGAAGGCTTTCAAAGGTAATGAACTGCAGCGTCTAATTCGTAAGAAGAAGATGGTGGGAAACCGAATGATGACGCTGGAAAGACACAACCTGGAGAAGAGGATCCGATTCCTCTACAAACACTTCAACCGCTTCGGCAAACATCGTTAACGTCAGCAGACCAGCCAATAAGGACTGTTTGAGTCATGTTCTCACTGTACCGAATATTTCCATGTTTCTAAGATACGTGAACTATTTTCAATCGTTTATTGATTGTGTTTGTCCCTGTTAACAATAATGATTAATTGTGATTTTTTTTTTCAAACACAAAATACATGATATACAAGCCTGAAAATACATTATAAAAATGGATTGGAGAAGAAGCCTTGTTTTGTTCCTTCCAGCCGACGTCAACTCCCTCAGGATCCATTCAAGACTGAATGATTTTTGTTGATTTATTTACTGTTGATGCTTGAGTTTTATCCAAAGTCAGTGGCACTTTATTATACCACTAAAACTGTGTGGACAGCCAGGAGTAAGATGAATATTCTACATTCCGTTGGGAACATGATATCTCAAGAATGCCTTGAGGGAATTAGTTCAAATTTGGCAGAAATGTTCACTTGAACTCGTGGATGAACTGATGAGATTTGGGTGGTCCAGGTGATGTCACAAAAATGTTTTGTCTCATGATATCTCAAGTCTGTCCTTATGGATTTTCTTAAAATTTTGACCAGTTGTAACTTGGACTCAAAGATGAACTGATGAGATTTCGGGGTCAAAGGTCACGTTGACCTCTTAAGAGTCTGGAAAAAAATGCATATAGACGGAAACTGCTCTGGTTGCTGGAGACAACAACAGGGCGGTAATTCTAGTTTTTATATAAAATCAGTAGAAATGTTGATGCTTGAGATTCTTCCACTGCTAGAAGAGTGTGAACACACAATCTAAGTGCGTGTGATTGTTAAACACGATCTTCAGAAAGTATTGACATTAATACAACGTGGAAACTGCCTCCGGTCATCTTTCAACGCGACTGTAGATGACAACCACTTCTTCAGACTTTGCTTTGTGCACAGGGACATAGTGGCATGAGCAGTGAGAAGAAAGTTAAACAATTGTTATCAGAGTAAAGTGTAACTGACAGTCAGGGCTCAGGACCTCCGCATGATCAAATGATAAGTCGTTGGCAGATGATTAAATAACATGGGGAAATAAAACAAAACGTACTTATTTAAATATTTTTGTGGCTTTTAAATGTTTGTGTTTCGTCTAAAATACTTATACATTTTCAAACTGGCATTCCGATTTTCCTTAAATGGAACAAATCCGCGTGCGGCCCAAAGCAGTGACATTCAAATCTGGGATGCGTTTCCCTGCTCAATTAGCCTCCGTGTCTCTTGTGCAGAGAGTTGATGATCAAAATGGAAACTGCAGGTTTCAGGAATCAAAGTAGAGCGAATGCAAAAAGGGCAAATGTGGCCCATGAGGAGGTGGATGAAGAGGAGGACTTGGAGAATCCCAGGCCCGGGAGGAAACGGTCGAGTCAACACTCTGTCGGCATCCACTGTACCGCAGTGTCGTCCCCCCCACCCCACCCGACACACAGGGAGCTGCAGTACTGCAAAGTGTGAGAGGGGAGAGAGGGGGAGGGGAGGTGGGGAGGAGGAGGAGGAGGGGAGGGGGGGGCACCGCACTGTCGTTACGAGTCCAAGTGGAGGGAGGCAGGAGGAGAGACGCATTATTGCAGCAGCCGACGGTGCCACAACACTTTTTACGCGGACGAGAGAGAGGGAGAGGGAGGTAAAGAAATCAACCGAATCTTCATGACCGGACTTTTCTTTTCTTCATCCTACATTTAAAAAAAGCTGTTTCTAGGAGAAGTGTCCGCATCCCGGAGCAGGAGGAGCCGCTGCAGGGACACAACATCCCCGGACATCCTCCTCCTGCACGGATTATAACCCAGAGGTACTTTCATCGCCCTCTTCTTCCTCCTCCTCTGTTTCTCTTCTTCTTCACACCACACTCTCCAGCTCAGCCTCATCGCCGTGAACTCCCTGCTCGGCTGCTTGCGCCCGTGTTGCGGTACTTTTGAACGCATCGCTCCAGAGGACCCGCTCCACTGCGCCAAACAGCCCCGCGCGTCAGTTTCCTCTCCATCACTGAAGCGTTCGGGACTTTTATTGGGACCAGTGCCCAGAAATCCACGTCTCCTTCATCCCAGTGATTTCTCTGTTTTTTTCTTTCTTTTCGTGTGGTACTTCAGAACCTCCCTCTCTCCTCCTCCTCTTCCTCCCCCTCCTCCTCCTCCACTGCCCGTGAGTCAGTTCAAACAGCTGCAGAGAAGATGTGAGTATTAATGCGTCTTTTCTCCTGCGCTCTTTATCACTATATAACATCACAATACATCTAATGCATGGGTCTATATTTGCTCATATTCGAATCCATTGGTTTCCCTGCATGTTTTCCAGTAGGGGTTGTTATTTTATTTTATTTTATTTTGCGGCTGAACTGATTTCTTTCAGCTTGACAGATTTTGCTGACGCAAGTAAAAAAAGATTCCGTCACAGCGTCACTAAATAATGAATTCCAGAGTTGACTGTAGTCACCAAAGGGTTCTGCTGTGTTTAATCCAGGTTTTTAGATATAGTTTTACACCACAGATAGAAAAAAACTAGTTTATTATATTGTGGATTAGAGGAGATATTAGGATTGAAGGACTTTTTGGTGGCCTAGTGTTAAAGAACCTTCATGACAGATGATGCAGACATTTTGGTTCCTCATCTTCACAGTTGCTTCATTTTTATTTATTTAATAATTTGTCCTCCTCCAGCGTCAGTGACAGAGTGATTTGTATGAAAGTGTCCTGCAGTGAGTCAGTGGCTTGTTTGCTCTGTGTTACACCTCCACTCCCCCCTGCTGGAGGTTTACCCACTAACCACTACACTTCACCCCTCTCCACCCAACCCAACTCTCTGAAATCTGTCCATCCTCTTTTATAAACCAAAATTCTATCCCCCATTATTCTTCTTGGGCAGGACTTTCTTTCCTATCTGTGTCCTAAACTTTCTTATTTTAAATTGTCTCCCTTTCTTCACCTCACCTGCTCATCCTTTCCTCTTCTCCTCCTCTCTTTACTTCTTATTCCCCTCATTCTTCACCCTGCATATGCAGTTTTTCTCTGTTGCTATCCCACCTCTGTAATCTGCAAATTAATCTCAGCAGTAGGTGGGGAGCTCTCTACAGTTTAAATTCTATATTATTAATATTATCCTTTCCTCCTCCTCCTCCTCCTGCTTCTCATCAGGTCTGCCCCAGATGCCGCCGCAGCCCCCGGTGCTCCAGGAGCCCCCGGTGCAGATGGAGCGCCCGGCCAACCTCCAGGCCCACCCAACACTTCCAGCAACCGCAGGCTACAGCAGACACAGGCCCAAGTAGAGGAGGTGAGCTGCAGCAGGCCAGTCGAAGATTCAGGGCCAGAATTTGAGTTTACATGACACATGTCAGCGCTAAAGCTGCAGAGGAATCTCATCAGAGGCTTGATAGTGAAACATCTGTCCGTACGTTATACACACAGTGTACATACACTGAGGCAGAGATAACCAAGCATGTGGAAGGCTTTGTCGCTGCTCTGATGTTCTATGGAAAGGTCTGGTCTTCTTGATATATAGCAGCCTCTTCTGTAATTTGCAAATGGATTGCAACTACTTATTTATTCATGTTTGTTATGTACAGTGTACCATATCTACAGAAAGCCCTCCACCCCCTGTGCTGCTCTCCTTTAACCGTGCTTGTTATTCCCTTCATCTCCCCTCCACATCGCTGCCAAATGCTTTCTCATCCTCGCCGCCGTGGCCTAGGTGGTGGACATCATGCGGGTGAATGTGGACAAGGTTTTGGAAAGGGACCAGAAGCTCTCAGAGCTGGATGACAGAGCGGATGCTCTCCAAGCCGGAGCCTCCCAGTTTGAAAGCTGCGCAGCCAAGCTAAAGAACAAGTACTGGTGGAAGAACTGCAAGGTGGGTACATTAGTGTCGGTCCATTAAACAGACTCGTCACTGAAATAAACTCATGGAGTATTCATGTGCCTATTAGTACGTAGTGTAGTGCTCAGAGAGGATTTATGAATATACTATAATGGACACAATTTAAATCTGAATCCAATCCTCAGCTTTTTCATTGAAGTGCATCAAACAGCGTTTTCGGCCTGAGGTGCGTTCAGGCGAACACAGTGAATGTGCTGGGGCATCTCTCCACACTCTCATCTGTTAATGAGCTGCTGTGCACGTCTGATTAGATGCTTTAGGGAAAACAGGAAATTGTAGAGTTTTCAACACAGATGAACCATTATCGTAAATATCTTTGTCTTCTTTTTTCAGATGATGATCATGATGGGCATCATTGGAGTCATTGTGGTTGGAATAATATTCTGTAAGTAGAAGACACATAGTTTCATCTTTATCCTTTCACAAACATTTATTGGTTGATGAAGTTGATTGATATATGTTTATAATAACCGATAAGGTTCTTTTAAAAAGTAGCTGATCATTCAACTCTGGCTTTCCTCCAAATTTAGCAATTTACATTTATAGAAAAAAAAGATCCTTTATACATGGCAACAATGTACATGTTGGTATATATTATATATATATTACATATATATATATATATGTATATATATATATATTAGTGTTGATGTACAAGGGCTGTTAACTTTACAGTTGATTTAAATAAAGAAATAGTTCTGGTTTTGTTGAAGGACACTGACGGCACCAGCGTAACATTTTAAATTTGTCCTCCATAAATAATTATGCCTGAGTTTTCATGCTCAATATTTTCTTTTAAAACAAACCTGTAAATTTCAAAGGAACAGCTCAGTCTGTTAGGTTACAGCTTTGCCCGACTAACGTCTTCCTCTCTCCTTCATTCACAGTGTACTTCTTCTACTGAACTCAGCCCATCAATACAGATGGATATGGACTTGAGAATGATACGAGAGGGAAGAGAGAAAAAAAGAAAAACTAGCGCCACTCCTCCCTCTTTTATCCGTCCTCTCCTCCCTCTCTTCACACAGTCTTCCATCCAACCATCTTGCACTTACACATGACTTTAGTGTTAATAGGTGTGTCTGCTTTCTTTGTCCCTCCCTGTTCCCTCTCTTCTTATCGCTTTCTTCCACTGTTTTGGCGTGAAGTCGAACTCGCTCGCTCTCTCCCGGTCTCTGCACCTCATGTATTATTGAAGGTCGTAGCAGGCGGAGTGAAAGAGGAAGAAAGAAAGAGAAGGAGGGAGGGACGGAGGGAGAGAGAAAAATCCTTGTGACACGGGGAACACACGGGTCTATGAGCCCAATGAACAGAGCCATGGGGGGTAATGTACAGTGTACAGAGGGTGAATGTGTGCAGGGAGATTGAACCAGAGTTTGCAGTCCTTTCTACCCCTGATACACCAAAGCTTGTTCATATTAACTTTTTTGAGAGTCCTGCATTTGTAAATTGATACTGACATGCCAAACTAACACTCTCCTCCTCCTCCTCCTCGTCCTCCTCACCACCACCACTGCTTCCATCGTCGCTGCTTCCTAACATGAGGTCATGTTAGATTAAGATTGTGATCGGTTTTGTTGTAGGCGCGTGTGTATTTGTGATCCAAAGCATTGTAGCTAGTAGCTTTTTCCAAGTTTAGTGACTTTTTCTTCTCCTGCTTAACTTTCTCTTACTTAGCCTCTTACTTCTCCGATGTTTAGTGATAGAAAAGAGAAAGATGTGAAAAACGGTGTGAGGGTTTAAGAAAAGGAAGAAGTGATTCAGGGATATGTAGTTTGAGCATTGCAGCATTTTTCAGCATAAATAAGTGAAAAACTACTTGTGTCTGGACCGAAAAGCGATTCCTGACTTGTAGTTCTATAACGATGCTTCATTTGTACGGGGGGTTTTGTACCACAGGTGGTGGCATGTAACTTTATGCCTCGCGGCATAAGCAGCGAGGTGAGCAGACGAGCAGCCACTGACAGACAATCTACTGTGTACATGAACCCCTCCGACGCAGAGGAAGGCCTCTCAAATCTGTCCTGGGACGGAGTCACAGCCATAGACAGATAAATGTGTAGCATCACATTTCAAACAGGTAAAAACAACATCCAGAGTCGTGTTGACAGAAGTGTTTGTGTGAATGTTGTTTTCAAGTTGATCCAATCTATGGAAAAGCAGCGAAACGGGAGAAAAGACTTGATTGGGAAAACCTCGGAGCCGCCCGGCCCTCCCGCTGCCCCCTCACCCGCTCACATCAAAACAGACCCAGCCTCCACCTTCAGTTCAGTAACAGTCAAAAAGAGGTGTTTGTTTCTAACTTGCATGGCAAACGGTGTCCATAGTTTTGCCTATTTGTGTGACCTGTGTATCTGCCATGTCTGAATCTAACTGCCGATTGTACATTTTCTTTTGTTAGTGGTTTCAAGGACCTATGTATATTTTCTGATCTGATAATTACTGCTTATGCAATGCAATGACGCCGAGGACTTTGCCAAGTTTTAAATTCACTTGCTTTTGAGAGAAAAATTATATCCAGAGACTGCAAACAACTGCTACTATTGTGAACCGTTAAATACATGTAGTATTGTATGAGTAGAACCATAGTACACATCTGTCAGACAATGCTCCTGAAAGCAAGTTTATACATTCTTTCAGGTTTTCTGGGAGGGGGGGGTTGTTGTTGGAGAAAAGCTTGTTTTCCTCTCCTCAGACTGATTTTGAGAGTTGATGAAATTGTGAAAATATGAACAACCTTACGTGCAAAGTGCATTTATGAATAATTGTAGCAGTTCCAGTCCAAAATTACCTGATGGTATTGTGCAACAACAATATTAAAGGGTAATTACCACATTAGGTATGAGAACATGTGTGATTTACAGTAAGAGATGCAACTGGATTTGCAAAAAACAAATGCATGCTTACCACTTTTGCTGATGCCAATAAAGAAATCATCAATAGACCTGACGACGGACCTTTGTTATACTTTCTTGATACATTGAGCCAATTTAGACCTTGTTGTTTTCCTCCATTCCCTGAACTTGAACTGGCATCAATACACAGATTCCTGTGATTTGACACAGATTAAACACAAATTCTAATTCTAATATTTATATGTAATTTTATAAAATTTTAATGCAGACAAACAAAAAGACAATCAAACAAACAGTCACAACAATAATAAACCACAGGGGCGTATCCAGTGTATAGCAGGGTGGCACTGGTCCCTGACTGGCCCCTGAAGTGCACTTGTCCAGTCAATACTTCACTTATTGACAATACTAACAAAAATACAATTTGTCAAGAATTTTTATTTTCTAATTTTTGTTTTGTTTTACAGAATGTGCATAAACAAGGATCAAATTTCTAAATATATTTAATGATGTGTGGCTTTGCTCAAAGCTTCAGAGCTAACAGTCAACAAGGATTGATTTCAATGTGCATCTCTCTTAATCAGGAATTGTGCATTGATGTTGAACATATAATTGGCTCCTCTCTGTAAATTGTGGCCCCTGACTGGCCCCTGATTTAGAAATATCCTTACTCTGCCTCTGAATAACCATAGAAAAAGAAGAAACAAACAGGGATCATTTTAAAGTCTGGGTCACAAAATCCTTATTGATGAAAAGAAAATTACAAAAAACAGTAACAATATCAACATCACACAAATAGACAAAGAGAAAGAGCCATAAAAACACACTTTAAAAACAGTGAGAGCAACAAATACATAACTTGTAATTTGAAAATTGGGATTTATGCAGGTGCTAAGAATTGAGTAGAGAAATGTAAGTGAATCACCACAAACAACACTCAACAACAAATATATCAAACAAATAAACACGTTAAAATTAAATTATAATTTTTTCCCCCAAAATCTGTCTTTATCCAGTCAACGGGAGGCTACAATCATTGAAAGAACCTAATGAAGATTTTTTGTTTTGTTTTTGTGGAAGCAGTAATAACTTAGAGTCGTGTAAATGACACAAATTAAGTCAGGATTATTTACTCAGAATCTCCACAACCGACTTATTTCATAAGATGGTGGAAGAAAATTACAGTGACGATCAGGAAGCCCAGAACAAACCAATAGGAATCTGTGGAGAAAAAGAAAATAAGTGTTGAAGTTACATTACATTAGATAGAAATTAAAGAAAACAGTATGTAACAGATCAGTGACAGATCACTGCTTTATGTGTAAAAATAACCAGGATCTTTATTATTTCTATTCTTTTATTCCTTATACATTAATTATTGATCTTTAGATTTCCTTCATTTAAGATTGAGGCCAGCTGACAGTTATTCCTCCATGCTGGTGACAGGCAGTGGAGGCAGACATCATGTTTTCAGTTTGTCTTGTCGTCTGTTCCACTCTTCTCTATCTGAAGAACGCCTTTAGGGGATTTCTTCAGATTTGGTTAAAAAAAAGTTCAGTTGGACTCAAGGTGAACTAATTTGATTTTGGTAGGCAAAGGTCATGTTCAGGTCATGTTTTGTGAGGCCACAAAACATGTTTTGGTTTCTTAAACATAATATCTTAAGTCTACCTTTAGGGTATTTCTTCAAATTTTGACCAGTTGTCACTTCAACTCAAAGTTGAACTGATTATATTTCGACTTGTAGTTGTAGCCTTATATTTGCCAAACAGTAGTGAATGTGATATCAATCTTCTCATATGCTTCTCAGCAAGAAAGTAAATATTTCCCATTAAAGCCTAACTTATTACCTTGCTCTGGACTTTCTACCTCCACACTCAGAGAGAGAGGAGCGTCCAGGGCTGGGTGAGACACCCTGCAGATGATTTTGGTGCCCAGGGGGACAGTGGGGGGCACAGCCAGGTGAGATGACAGGGAGTACGTCCTGTCGCTATGCTGCCGATGGCTGGACAGTGAACCCTGATCTGGAAAGACTGCAGGCTCTGTATCTGTAGGCGACATGGATAACCACTCCATCTGAGAGGCAGAGGAAAGAAGACAGTTATGATCTGTCAAAAACGAATTCACCAAATACCCACCAGATCAAAACGCTTAATGCCTCAGGCTCATCGTCAGGTAGGTTTATGTGTTTGCTGTCTCTTTACCTTTACGATCCAGTATGGCTTTGCAATACTATCAGAATATTAATAACAGAAGTTCTTTCCTAGAAATTCAGTGGTAGAAAAAGGATAATATCCAGAATAAGGCTCCATCTACAACAGAGTTTACAGACCTGAGCATCCAGTGGGTAGTATTTACTGCAGTGACAGCTCAGTGTCTGAGGAGACTCTGTCTTCAAAACCAACTTCTCCTCTGATAGTGAAACGTGGGGCGGCTCTGAACACAAAGAATCAGGGGAGGAATGTAAAGCGGGCTGTGGATGCTCTTGATTTGAGAGATCTGATTAGAGTGACACTCACGAACAACATTGAGTTGAATGACTTGCTGCGCGTGGAAAAGGCCTGAATTAACGGTACAGATGTAGGCCCCCTCGTCCGAAACCTGCAGCTTGTTCAGGGTCAAAGAGACATTACCCTCACCGGCAACCCCGGAGGCATCCATGCTGGAGCCTTTCCTTTCTGCATGCACTGAAAACATACAATGAGACGTGATGATGGACAAGACATCCTCAAAAAACAATCAGAGATTCAAAAATAGATGAGTGACAGACATTGATGTGATAGGAATTACAGTTATGAAGGTAATAAAAGCCCATCATCAGTGTAACATGTCTATTGTTCTATTAGTCTCAGTTAACTCTTCATACATGTAGATCTTGGGGATTAACATCTTGTTTCATAGTAAAATATTCACATCTGGCATTACAATGCGCCCTGAATGTGTCGCATGTGACCACTCGTGGTTAGATCTCACCTCCCTGCTCTATATACAAATAAACACATTTGTTTACAGATGTGCGTTTGTGTAAGTGTCAGTGTGTGTGTGTTTGTGTGTGTGTGCAAGTTAGTGGAGACTGGAGGGGCTGAATGAATAAAGGTGCAGGACGGATGTTAATGGTTAGGCCTGAACGGGGTCTTAGAGTTTAGGTAATTTTTGTTTAAAGTCAAGGACATTTATATATTAAACAATAACCTGATGAGGCATTTGTATTTGTAAAATTTGCCAAAAGATTTCCTCACTATTGTACCATCCTCATCTGTGTTGTCACCTTCAGAGATAAAGAAAGCCATTCCCAGCACTTAGGACCCTGGATAAAACATTGGAGTTCATGCAGACCTGTTCACAGCACTCACCCACTGTGTTTCCTTCTGCGTCATCCAGCCTCGTCTTCATATCAAACACTTTGTGCCCCTTCCCTCTGTGCTGCATCCGCCATTCAATGTCCACATCCAGGGATGAGTGTTTCTCATGCTGCTTGAAGCCACAGTTGAGGAGGACATCGCCATTCAGAGGGGCATCTACAGACTTAACATGGGAAAACACCAGGAATATCACTGGGGGACAGAAAGCAAAGACAACAGCAGAGACAAAGTAATGAGAGGGATGTTATTGACCATGTAACGAAACAAGGCATGGAAAAGGTCCAATGATTAAATGAGAAATCTCCAAACAATGCATCTCACCTTCAGTCGGCAGACAACCCGACTGGCTGAGAGGCAGACCCAGTTTGCTTTGCATCAGTGTTGTGTGATCCTTCTCCACCACAGTGGTCTGCAGGATCAACGCAGTGCTGAACTCGACTCCCTCAACATTAATGGACACCATGAAATAGGCTGGTTCTGAGCCTTCCTGGGATCCTCGAAGAGCGTAACGGCTTATTTCACACATCACCTCCTGCTCGTTGCAGTCCGCATGGAGCAGCACATCTGCACCGGGGATCTCGACCGATGACACTGCCACAGAGGGATGAGACGAGACGTTCAGCACATGGTTCTGCTTATATTGCACCAAACTTTACACGTAGAGAAAAATAAAACCTTGGGCCTCAAACACAAGGAGGTCTGGGTCAGGGACTGAGGGTGGGACAAACTGAGTAAGAGTTTCCAGTGATTCGTCAGGAGCCACTGCAACATCTCTAAAGACGAGAGTAGCTGGAGTCCGCATGAAGGCGGCGCCCATTCCATGATGGCCGACTCCGTCTTCCACCAGGGTGCAGGACAGCACCACATCTGCAACTCCATCCGCTGAGGCACAAGGGGCAGACACGAAAAACACCAAAAAGTTTATTATCTTCATGAATTAAAACGTAATGGATAAATGTCAACTTTTACAGTAATACAGTTCAGAAGAATGATATTAATTTAACTGTAACGAATTAATAAATAAACTGTGAATAAAGTTAGAGTCGAGGTAATGATGTCTGATCTACTGAGCCGGCCACATGGCTTTCATAGTTCTGCCATACAAGCCAGTAGCCAGTCAGATTTACCTTTAGCCTCAGCGTACCCTCAAGTTCGGCCTGTATCATTGATTACAAACACAAAACACTTGATGACGCTAAGGTGCTAAGGGAAGATATGTCCCTAACATCAGTTGGCGGCCACTAACACCGGCTAACATCTACTGGTAGTTGGTAACCTAAATTGTGCAGAACACCTAAAATTGTGCAGCAGACCTAAATATACAAGGGATATTCAACATCTTGTCCTATATTCTAAACAAATCAATTTACATATCCACTGTTTCATAATTTCTTGAGTGCTTTGTGGAAACCAGGAAGTAAGCTCTGATGTTTTAGCTTCTATATTCACTTGTATTGTTCCAGGAGAATTTTACAAAAAATAACTACTCAATCTAATCCATTTATCAAAAAATGATTATCAGAAAAATATGTTTAATTCAATATTTGTCATAAGATTTCTTTGTATATTCAGTTTACCTACTGTTCACTGACTGGAAGACTCTATGTTAGACTGAATAACCAGTCGATTTCAATAAATGAACTGGGAGTGTATGCTATTAAATGCACAGTTTCTATTTGATTCAAAATGTGTGCCAATTACATGGTTATTTCCAGTAAACCTCGAAAACATGATCAAAATAAGCTCCACCAGTCAAATACTGGTTAATATATTGGCACTACTATGTCCAGCATTAATATGCCCGGATAAATAATCTTACCACAAACGCACGTCATGAAGTATCCAAACAAAATGACTTCTGTTATCATCGTGGAGTCTGACTTGCTGTTCTTAAAAGTTTAAGGTGAGTAAGTACGAGATGAAGTGACACAAGTGAAAGAAAACAAAATGAACAAAATCGCTTTCGCTTTTGATTTCAACGTCCAGGAGCAGCAGCAGCTCACTGCGTCTCTGCAGTCTGAGGGTTTTACTTTTTTACTTTTACCCCATTGATACACGTGCAGCAGCTCTACATCCGTATATGATCCAGTCTGATAGGAAAGTCCAGATGATGTACAGCAGCCGTATATCTGCAGAACACGCTGCAGTGGAGGAGGAGAAGAGACAGTGAGCAGCGGGATTGACCAATCACAGAGCAGCGTGGAGCGGGTCATTAGTTTCTATGGAGACACGGAAATGACGGTGGCCCTGAGAGATCAACACCTATCATTTAGTCTATATATTATCGATTTTACCGAGTTAGCGTTTCCCGAGCTAACAATTGTTTTCGGAGAGGGTGGGACATTAGCTCAATCTTTCCTGTCTCAGTACAAATATAAACAATAAAAACATATGTTTATCTTTAAATCCATTTTACAACCTCCTAATGCTTATATTCTAATCAAATGTGAACGGATAGACATAGTTACTGATTTTGATCATATTTGTGTAATACTGGATCCAAGTTTAAAAATAACTGTTTTAAAAATGGTTAAAAGCATTTTGTAAGCATATTTGGACTTAGCCAAGATATTTATGTACGCTACAGTCGGACACTCCATCAAGATGCAATGTTTTTGGCCTTTAGTCATTTCTGAATATTCAACTAGACCAGAGATAATATAATAATCAGAAAGGACATCGATCAGGCGCTCAACTCACCTGTGCATGACAGCTACCTGAACTGCTGAGGCTCACCTTGTACAATGGCCTTCCCGAAAATAATCATCCATCGTTGATGAGCAGTGGGAAAATTAAAGGGTTGTAACCAGAAAGTACACAGGTGTTTTGTTCATTATTTTTTTAATTAGAACAACATTTGTTTCATTTTAGATGTTGTGGTTTTCTCATCATGAATTACTTGAAAATCTCAGTTCTCCTGCATGGTCTTCATGATCCAGTCCAGGTAGTTAGCGACTCTGGTGTAGACTCCATATGATCCCTGCTGTCCACAGCGAGCCCCCCAGCTGACAATCCCTGCAGCCCAAAACCGTCCATTGTCCTTCAGGGCATAGGCGCTTCCACCATCCCCACCACAGGAGTCCTTCCCTCCTTCAGGAAGTCCAGCACAAATCATGTTGTCTGTCAGGATTTGTCCTCCGCCCCGTTTCTGCTGAGACGTAGTAAATGAATCACTGCATGTCTCCTGGTCCACCACAGGGAGGTGAACATACTTCAACTGTTTTGGTGAACGGCCCTTCTCTTGTGTAACGCCAAAGCCTGACACCAGTCTGAAAAAGACAGAGAAGACAAAGTGATGGTGAACGCAGAAGTAAAAAGAAAATCAGTCTTCTGTCTCGAAGCTGGACAATATTCACATGTTGACTCAACAAGGGAAAAAAAGCAAATTGAGGAGCAGAAAAATTATGAATTACAAAAGAAGAAATTGTGAAATTTAACATGACAGTTGTTTCCTTACCCCATCGTGCCAGTGACATATGTGGCATTCTGCGCTGGTAAACATATGGGCATTACTGATGAGCTGAATGTGATCGGGTCTTGCAGTTTGATTAAGGCAATGTCGTTGTTGAAGGTTACGGGGTTGTTGTAATCAGGGTGAATGTGGACTGAGGCAGCATAAACAGGAGAAACCATCAAGCTCTGAACATCGGTTTGTCCCATATAAATCTGCAAATCAACAAGATATGTAGGAATTAGAATGTCTCTCTCTGTGTAAAAAATATGTTGAGTATGGGCATGCAGGTAACACCTATGGTGGCCCACTTACTATAGTGTTGTTTGATGCTGGGTTTGTAGCTTGTGAATGATACATATGAGCTGCGGTCATAATCCAGCGGTCTGCGATCACCATGCCTCCTCCACTTGCGTAACTTTCTTTCAGTAGCACTTGCCAGGGAAGGGTATCGTCTGGAGCATCGTTGCCTCCAATGATCCTCTGATACACAGAGAGGTGTTGTGTTGGCTGGCCACAAACTGGATGTGATGCAGATGTACACAAACACAATGAAGTTTCACACAAATACAGACTTTATGTTCCAATTGCATCACAGGATTTTATTTTGGCAACAGGTACCTGGTATGCATGTAGGAGTGACAACACTGTCGTGGCTGGATTTCCATTTTCCATCTGCTCCGCAGGTGAATTCAGCTGTAGAGCACAGAACAAGATATATTTCAATACCAAGCCATATCAAAAATGTAAAGATTCATGTGCTCACATGTGCATTAGTAGTGATATTTTTCTGGCATGATGTATGTGAAAATCTCACCGTTTGCATCCTCAGGGAGGGAATAAAACGGCTCATTACAGCGGTACTGAACAACAGAGCGGTACTGGTTCTGGAATTCAGACAGGTAGGTCATCCCTCCATTCAGCAGAGGTTCAGGTTTTCCACAGTCAATCACTGCAGAACAACATAACAGGGACATGTTTATATTTTTCAAATGAGACAGTTTTGAATTGCTGTAATTGTTTTGTTTGTCACAAAATAATTTCCACCATTCTCCCCCTTTGGGCATTTGACCTGTGGGACGCTAATTACAACCAAATGATAATCACAATTTTTACATTTCTGTTGTAAAACTGTTACAATTAACCAACAGAAGAGTTACCAAACAAATATTCCACAAAGAGACAGAATCTGTCTTTCCATCTCTCACTGTGTGTTCTCTATACACTCTGATACAGAGGAGGGAGGTGACCATAAAAGCTTTACCTGTTGACTTATAGGTGGCAGTGAAGCCGATATGCTGTTGGACTTCTGAGGTGGAGTTACTTGTCTGGAATATGAGAGTCAGTTTGTTGCCAGGAGAACGGATCGGCTCTTTGCCTGGGTGATCAGTGGAATTTTCCTGGCCGCAAAACGTCCACAGGATCTTTTGATCATAGACGACCTGAAAAATATAAAACTAAATAAAAACACATGATGAGGCACTCCCTGACTAGTTCTGTTTCATGTGAGTTCAAGCAAGACTTTGTAACTTCTATCCACTAACTACAACAGACATTAATGTTGCTAATGGAACATTGACACAGAAGGAGAAGAGTTTTAAAGTCAACAACATGACTCAGTAACAGCGACGTTGGCGTTGGTCAAGTCGGAAATTGTCTGGTGTTAAGACCATAATGTCTAAATATATGTGTGTGATGTGCCTGGGATGGTGGTGGGGGTTTGCACTTAAACATTAAATATGTAACTTCGGCTACCAGGGGTCTCTCAATCAAAACAATAACAAAAGACCTATAATTTGATGACACCATGAAACAGCGTAGGCTCATGGGAGTTGTTGTCTTCGCTACCATTGCCGATGAAAATCAACCTGACGTGACTCAAATCATGTTCCCAGATTAGGTAATGTGTTAAAGCAGAGGTCTTCAACAGAGGGTCCGCGACCCCTAGGGGGTCCGCGGAGGTACTGCAGGGGGGTCGCGAAATTTTTGGTTGATTAGACCAATTTTATTTTATTTTATTTTATTTTTTCACAAATTTAAATGTCCTTAAATACACATTAACATGAATCCAACATATTGTAGCAAACGGATAAATGGAGGCAGAAGACGTTATCTTTCAGTCAGCAATGCACACATATATATATAGGAGGGGGTCCCTGCTCCATCTCTCCATCAGTTTGGGGGTCCTTGGCCTGAAAAACGTTGAAGACCCCTGTGTTAAAGTCTTATTCACGTTACACAGTAAACGGTCAAATAAAACCATGATTTGTTACAAGAGACCAATACACATTGTGGATGGAAAAAACTGATGACTGGCTAACTGGCTAACTGTGTGTTTTTCGTTCTGCATACGTCATTTGCCACCGGAAGCAGAGACGAGCAAAGCCACGGGTCAAGTTGGTATGACGCAATTAAAAGGCGATCAAAATAAAATGTCCTGTTACCTTGAATAAAATTTGTGATGTCTCTGGGTTTGAATGTTGTTTTGGATAATGTGAGCACATAAGTCAACAAAATAGAAAACATACGTCTAGTTGTTTTTAGACATTTTAATGAGGAGTATTAAAAGAATAATAGTAGAATTGTGTTTTGTTTCTAATATTGTCGAGTTTTTAAAACATAAAATGAGAGAAAAAGAGCATTTGTGGATCAGGAGCAGGATGTAATGGTCAAGTCATGAGTCCGAGTCCAAACCTTAATGGATAAATATAGTCAAAGTCCAACCCGAGTCCTGAACACACAGGTCTAAATAGGCTGTTTGAGTTCAAATAAACTTGCATCTCTACCGTCTGTTATGCTAAATTAAACTAAAAAACACAAACAAATTCAAACACAAATCTGTTACATTGGAACGCTCATCTGTTATCGGTGTCAGCTACTACGTCAGCCTCAGCTTTGAGAGCAAAGCAATACTTTTAATATTGAAGTTCAAGATCAATGTTTTTTTATATTACCGAGTCAAATGACCTTTTCTATTGCTATTTGTATTACATGTGGCCGTTCACATGTAGGATTTAATTTTGTCTTATTCTTCAGTCCAATTCAATCCCTCCATTTGTGCCAATCATCAATTCTCTATTCATATTGAAGTAATGAATATTAGACTAAGTTCTGGGTTTAGCACATCAAGATGAAAACACGGATATTGTTCAAAATACACAGTAATTATATGTTAAAATATGGTTCTGACTGTAAGAGAGTCCTGAGAGCAGCCAGCGGAAGGTTTGATGTCCAGGTGTGTTATGGACAGCTGGATCTGGGAGCCTTCAGGTCCAAACAGGTTCCACTCACTCTTCAGACCGGTTGGGTAGGGCTGGGGATACAGGGGGGACTGGATCTCTCCATACATTACAGAATCAGAGTAGGGCAGCAACCAGCACTCACACACAGACACAGACACAAACACAAACCTGCAGAGATCCATGAACAGAGAAAGTTGGAACTAAGGTGTGAGCCCAAAGTTGATGTAAACAGGAAAAGAACAATCAGAGACACAATCATTTGTTAACGTTTGGAAGATTTAGTTTTGACTTGACTGTACGGGGCTCGAGATAATTCAGTCGACTTTAAAAACAATTTGTATGGAAGACAATGTATATTAAACTGCATATAATATGAAGCTCCATTCTTAGCAGGGTCATAGCATTTTATAATTCAATTCAAACTTACCAAATGACAGAGTATGTCCAACCCATTTCTGGAGGAAGTAGATACAGTTTGCGTGTGGTTTACTCTTCTGAGAGGATTGAGTCAAGTTCCAATGGATCCGGTCGTTTTGTACTGAACATTGAACTCCCAGTAGGTGTTTTTGTTTATCTTGGCAAATGTGACTTGTAGGAGGAAAGTGTGGGCGCCATCAGTGACTCAGAATTACCTTGGATGTACACGTATGAAGCCAGACTCATTCACACACTACACTTAAAACCTCAGCTTTTCACGTAGAAAACCTTTTACCAGCACACTTACTAAATTAAACAAAAAAAATTGATATGCTCATATACACAACTGAAAATGTCAAAACTAGGGAAAACTTTGGTAGACACACACTGATGAAATATATTTCATTGAAAAAGCTTCATGAAATTGCTTCAATCAATTTAGGAAGTTTTGAAAAGATCCAAAAGTAGAGATATGAACTAATCTTTCCACCAAAATTACTACCTTGTATTTAGTGGACCAACTTAAACAAAGGATTGTTAGAAGAATAGTAGTTGGTGCTGTATTTTTAGATATGTGTAAAGCAGCCAATACAGTCAGTCATAATGTTTTAATGGAAAAATCTCTAAATAAAATTTGTCATCTAAGAAACGGGAACTATTTATCTAATAGGATGCAATGTGTTAACTTTATGATGCATTTTTCAGTACAATAAAGTGTTCAATAGGTGTTCCACAGGGATCAATGTTGGGTTGGCTATCATTTAATCTATATATTATTGATTTTCCAGAGTTAGCATTTGCCGAGCTAACAATTGTTTTGGAGAGGATGAGACATTGGCTCAATCTTTCCTGTCTCAGTACAAATGTAAATAATCATCTGTCGTTGATGACCAGTGGGAAAATTAAAGGGTTGTTAAGAGAAAGTAAAAAGGGGTTTTATTTTTTTATTTAGAACAAAATTTGTTGTCTTTTTTATTTTGTTCAATTTTAGATGTTATAATTTTTTTCATCATGAATAACTTGAAAATTTCAGTTCTCCTGCATGGTCTTCGTGATCCAGTCCAGGTAGTTAGCGACTCTGGTGTAGACTCCATATGATCCCTGCCGTCCACAGCCAGTCCCCCAGCTGACAATCCCTGCAGCCCAAAACCGTCCATTGTCCTTCAGGGCATAGGCGCTTCCAGCATCACCACTACAGGAGTCCTTCCCTCCTTCAGGAAGTCCAGCACAAACCATGTTGTCTGTCAGGATTTGTCCTCCGCCCCGTTTCTCCTGAGACGTAGTAAATGAATCTCTGCATGTCTCCTGGTCCACCACAGGGAGGTGAACGTACTTCAACTGTTTTGGGCTCAAATGGCCCCAGTCTCGTGTAACGCCAAAGCCTGACACCAGTCTGAAAAAGACAGAGAAGACACAGTGATGGTAAACTCAGAAGTAAAGAGAAAATCAGTTTTCTGTCTCGAAGCTGGACAATATTCACATGTTGACTCAACAAGGGGAAAAAAAGCAAATTGAGGAGCAGAAAAATGATGAATTACAAAAGAATAAATTGTGAAATTTAACATGACAGTTGTTTCCTTACCCCATCGTTCCAGTGACATATGTGGCATTCTGCGCTGGTAAACATATGGGCATTACTGATGAGTTGAATGTGATCGGGTCTTGCAGTTTGATTAAGGCAATGTCGTTGTTGAAGGTTACGGGGTTGTTGTAATCAGGGTGAATGTGGACTGAGGCAGCATAAACAGGAGAAACCATCAAGCTCTGAACATCGGTTTGTCCCATATAAATCTGCAAATCAACAAGATATGTAGGAATTAGAATGTCTCTCTCTGTGTAAAAAATATGTTGAGTATGGGCATGCAGGTAACACCTATGGTGGCCCACTTACCTGTACAGTGTCGTTTGATACTGGGTTTGTAGCTTGTCTTGCAATATGAGCTGCGGTCATAATCCAGCGGTCTGCGATCACCATGCCTCCTTCAACTGCGTTATTTACTTTGAGTTGTACTTGCCAGGGGATGGTATCTTCTGGAGCATCGTTGCCTCCAATGATCCTCTGATACACAGAGAGGTGTTGTGTTGGCTGGCCACAAACTGGATGTGATGCAGATGTACACAAACACAATGAAGTTTCACACAAATACAGACTTTATGTTCCAATTGCATCACAGGATTTTATTTTGGCAACAGGTACCTGGTATGCATGTAGGAGCGACAACACTGTCGTGGCTGGATTTCCATTTTCCATCTGCTCCGCAGGTGAATTCAGCTGTAGAGCCCAGAACAAGATATATTTCAAAACCAAGCATATCACATTCTTGATCCAGGAGAAGGCTTGAGCACTGAAACAATGGGCACCGCTGGATTTCCATTTTCCATCTGCTGTGCAGAAGAATAGAGCTGTAGAGCACAGAACAAGATATATTTCAAAACCAAGCCATTTCAAAAATGTAAAGATTCATGTGCTCACATGTGCATTAGTAGTGATACTTTTCTGGCATGATGTATGTGAAAATCTCACCGTTTGCATCCTCAGGGAGGGAATAATACGGTTCATTACAGCGGTACTGAACAATAGAGAAGAATTTGTTCTGGAATTCAGACAGGTAGGTCATCCCTCCATTCAGCAGAGGTTCAGGTTTTCCACAGTCAATCACTGCAGAACAACATAACAGGGACCTTTTTATATTTTTCAAATGAGATATGTTTTGAATTGCTGTAATTGTTTTATTTGTCACAAAATAATTTCCAACAATCTCCACCTTTGGGCATTTGACCTGTGGGACGCTAATGACAACCAAATGATAATCACAATTTTTACATATCTGTTGTAAAACTGTTACAGTTAACCAACAGAAGAGTTAGCAAACAAATATTCCACAAAGAGACAGAATCTGTCTTTCCATCTCTCACTGTGTGTTCTCTATACACTCTGATACAGAGGAGGGAGGTGACCATAAAAGCTTTACCTGTTGACCAATAGGCAGCAGAGAAGCCGATATGCTGTTGGACTTCTGAGGTGGAGTTACTTGTCTGGAATATGAGAGTCAGTTTGCTGCCAGGAGAACGGATCGGCTCTTTGCCTGGGTGATCAGTGGAATTTTCCTGGCCGCAAAACGTCCACAGGATCTTTTGATCATAGACGACCTGAAAGATATAAAACAAAATAAAAACACATGATGAGGCACTCCCTGATTAGTTCTGTTTCATGTGAGTTCAAGCAAGACTTTGTAAATTCTATCCAATAACTACAACAGACATTAATGTTTGCAGCTAATGGAACATTGACACAGAAGGAGAAGAGTTTTAAAGTTAACAACATGACTCAGTAACAGCGACGTTGGCGTTGGTCAAGTCGGAAATTGTCTGGTGTTAAGACCATAATGTCTAAATATATGTGTGTGATGTGCCTGGGATGGTGGTGGGGGTTTGCACTTAAACATTAAATATGTAACTTCGGCTACCAGGGGTCTCTCAATCAAAACAATAACAAAAGACCTAGTTTGATGACACCATGAAACAGCGTAGGCTCATGGGAGTTGTTGTCTTCACTACCATTGCTGATGAAAATCAACCTGACGTGACTCAAATCATGTTCCCAGATGAGGTAATGTGTTAATGTCTTATTCACGTTACGCAGTAAATGGTCAAATAAAACCATGGTCCATTACAAGAGACCAATACACATAGTGGATGGAAAAAACAGCTAATTGGCTAACTGGCTAACTGGCTAGCTGTGTGTTTTTCATTCTGCATACGTCATTTGCCACCGGAAGCAGAGACGAGCAAAGCCACGGGTCAATTTGGTATGACGCAATTAAAAGGCGACCAAAATAAAATGTCCTGTTACCTTGAATAAAATTTGTGATGTCTCTGGGTTTGAACGTTGTTGGAAACATTTTGGATAATGTGAGCACATAAGTCAACAAAATAGAAAACATACGTCTAGTTGTTTTTAGACATTTTAATGAGGAGTATTAAAAGAATAGTAGTAGAATTGTGTTTTGTTTCTTCTTTCAAAAGTTATATAATATTGTCGAGTTTTTAAAACATAAAATGAGAGAAAAAGAGCATTTGTGGATCAGGAGCAGATGTAATGGTCAAGTCATGAGTCCGAGTCCAAACCTTGATGCATGAATAGAGTCAAAGTCCAACCCGAGTCCTGAACACACAAGTCTAAATAGGCTGTTTGAGTTCCAATAAACTTGCATCTCTACTGTCTTTTTTGCTAAATTAAACTAAAAAACACAAACAAATTCAAACACAAATCTGTTACATTGGAATGCTCATCTGTTATCGGTGTCAGCTACTATGTCAGCCTCAGCTTTGAGAGCAAAGCAATACTTTTAACATTGAAGTTCAAGATCAATGTTTTTTTATATTAACGAATCAAATGACCTTTTCTATTGCTATTTGTATTACATGGGGGCATTCATGTGTCGGATTTAATTTTGCCTTATTTTTCAGTCCAATTCAATACCTCCATTTGTGCCAATGATCAATTCTCTATTCATATTGAAGTAAAGAATATTAGACTAAGTTCTGGGTTTAGCACATCAAGATGAAAACACGGATATTGTTCCAAATACACAGTAATTATATGTTAAAATATGGTTCTGACTGTAAGAGAGTCCTGAGAGCAGCCAGCGGAAGGTTTGATGTCCAGGTGTGTTATGGACAGCTGGATCTGGGAGCCATCAGGTCCCCACAGGTTCCACTCACTCTTCAGACCGGTTGGGTAGGGCTGGGGATACAGGGGGGACTGGACCTCTCCATGCATTATAGAATCAGTGTAGGGCAGCAACCAGCACTCACACACAGACACAGACACAAACACAAACCTGCAGAGATTCGTGAACAGAGAAAGTTGGAACTAAGGTGTGAGCCCAAAGTTGATGTAAACAGGAAAAGAACAATCAGAGACACAATCATTTGTTAACGTTTGGAAGATTTAGTTTTGACTTGGCTGTACGGGGCTCGAGATAATTCAGTCGACTTTAAAAACAATTTGTGTGGAAGACAATGTATATTAAACTGCATATAATATGAAGCTCCATTCTTAGCAGGTTCATAGCATTTCATGATTCAATTTAGAAATCAGTTTAAAAAATATTCAAACTTACCGAATGACAGAGTATGTCCAACCCATGTCTGGAGGAAGTAGATACAGTTTGCGTGTGGTTTACTGTTCTGAGAGGATTGAGTCAAGTTCCAATGGATCCGGTCGTTTTGTACTGAACATTGAACTCCCAGTAGGTGTTTTTGTTTATCTTGGCAAATGTGACTTGTAGGAGGAAAGTGTGGGCGCCATCAGTGACTCAGAATTACCTTGGATGTACACGTATGAAGCCAGACTCATTCACACACTACACTTAAAACCTCAGCTTTTCACGTAGAAAATCTTTTACCAGCACACCCACACAATTAAACAAAATGCTCATATACACAACTAAAAATGTCAAAACTAGGGAAAACTTTGGTAGACACACACTGATGAAATATATTTCATTGAAAAAGCTTCATGAAATTTCTTCAATCAATTTAGGAAGTTTTACCTTGTTACCTCTACTACCTTGCATTTAGTGGACCAACTTAAACGAAGGATTGTTAGAAGAATAGTAGTTGGTGCTGTATTTTTAGATATGTGTAAAGCAGCCAATACAGTCAGTCATAATGTTTTAATGGAAAAATCTCTAAATATAATTTCTCATCTAGGAAACGGGACTTATTTATCTAATAGGATGCAATGTGTTATCTGTATGATGCATTTTCAGTACAATGAAGTACAAAATTGGTGTTCCACAGGGATCAATGTTGGGTTGCCTATCATTTAGTCTATATCAGGGGTCGGCAACCTAAGGCAATGATGGCACGCGGCGCCATAATCATTGGCACACTTGTTAAAGAAATGTTCAGAGGTTTTGCCGTCACGCAGCCTGTATTATTTAGCTTGATTGATGTTAACACCTCCCAGCCACTAGGTGCCAGTAATGCGCCATAGGCTCGATGCCAATCGCCATTAAAGAAGAAGAAGAAGAAGAAGCAGCAGCCTCCCATCCGGCGCTGCTCGCCTTCTCCCACATGAATCTCCGTGAAGCCGTTCAGGTGTATTGGTGATGTCATGCCCACTAGCTAAAAAAACGAAGACACGGGCATTTCAGAAGACTATGGCTTTGTTTTTCATAAGGAGCCGGCTGTGTGCACGTTATGTTTTGAAAATGTTGTGTGCCGAACGTCCAGTGTGAAGCGCCACTTTGAAACATGGCACGAAAGAAGTTTCAAAGATCAGGCAGACAAGGGAGAATCAGTCAAACATGCAGTGTCCAGGTATGAGAAGCCAACTCTCTCAAAGTCTTTGAATCAAGCTTTTGCAATTCTGAATATGAGTGTGGTTGGTGGGGTTAATGACAAACTTATTATTGCAATCATAATGAGATAAACATGTTTCTTTAAAGTGTTGTTCTATATATAGCCAATATGGATGGAATAAAATGACATGTCTGTTGGAAATATTAATGTGGTTCAATAATAAGACTTAAAGGGGACATAGCATGCAAATTCCACTTTGTTAGTGCTTCTACAGGTTAATGTGGGTATCTGGCATGTCTACCAACCCAAAAACTCTGGAAAAAAACACTTGCGCGTTTTGTTATGGTTCCTCTCAGTCAGAAACATCATGCTTGAGTGACTCGAATGAGCTTCCTGTGTATTGTGTCATAACAATACACTGGAAGTCTCCCTACATGGCCTTGGCCCAACCCCACCTCATCCCCCCCGCCCCCCCACACTCGTTACGCCGGGTTTACACCGGACGCAGCGAGGCTGCGAGGCAGCGCAGCGCCGTTCCCAAGCACGCAGCCGCCTGGCTGTTCACACGCAATTCTCCGCGCTGGTCAGCCCGCGATTCACTCACATGTGGCATTTGTCTGGATCGTTGGGACTGGGAGGCTGCAGCAGTTGCTCGGGAGCGACCGCTCGCTCTCCCGTGCGTGAGCTGGAATTTGTGTCAACGCCACACAGCAGCAGTGTGGAAGACTTCCGCAGTGTTCAGCACTACTGTAACACTGGCACAAACACACAGAGCCCCACACTCGTTACGCCGTTCTCAAGCGCGCAGCCGCCTGGCTGTTCACATGGGACGTGCATTTCTCCGCGCTGGTCAGCCCCATAGACTGTATATATAAGGTCAGCCCGCGATTCTGCTTTCTCCGCTTGTTGTTATAGCCGTTGAATGTCGGGGTTCGGGGGTAAATGATGGTCTTCATAGCCAATTTTACAACCTCCTAATCCTTATATTCTAATCAAATGTGAAAGGATAGACATAGTTACTGATTTGGATCATATGTGTGTAATACTGGATCCAAGTTTAAAAATAACTGTTTTAAAAATGGTTAAAAGCATTTTGTAAGCGCATTTGGACTTAGCCAAGATATTTACGTACGCTACAGTCGGACACTCCATCAAGATGCAATGTTTTTGGCCTTTAGTCATTTCTGAATATTCAACTAGACCAGAGATAATATAATAATCAGAAAGGACATCGATCAGGTGCTCAACTCACCTGTGCATGACAGCTACCTGAACTGCTGAGGCTCACCTTGTACAATGGCCTTCCCGAAAATAATCATCCATCGTTGATGAGCAGTGGGAAAATTAAAGGGTTGTAACCAGAAAGTACACAGGTGTTTTGTTCATTATTTTTTTATTTAGAACAACATTTGTTTCATTTTAGATGTTGTGGTTTTCTCATCATGAATTACTTGAAAATCTCAGTTCTCCTGCATGGTCTTCGTGATCCAGTCCAGGTAGTTAGTGACTCTGGTGTAGACTCCATATGTTCCCTGCTTTCCACAGCCAGTCCCCCAGCTGACAATCCCTGCAGCCCAAAACCGTCCATGGTCAGTCAGGGCATAGGGGCTTCCACTGTCACCTTGGCAGGAGTCCTTCCCTCCTTCAGGCACTCCAGCACAAAACATGTTGTTTGTCAGGCTTGGTACGTTGTTCTTTCCCCGCTTAAACAACGTAATTGATTGAGTGCATGTCACCTGGTCCACCACAGGGAGGCGCACGTACTTCAGCTTATTTGTTAAAATCCGCCTGCCGTCGGTTTCTGTAACGCCAAAACCTGACACCAGTCTGAAAAAGGGATTGACACGGTTATGGTGAACTCTGAAGAAGAAAGCAAATCACAGTCTCTTGTTGAAAAGCTTGCCAGATTTCACGAAACTAAAACAGATGAAAATAATTTATGATTTATGCAGCATCCTAAAATGTAAACATGACAGTTGTTTCCTTACCCCATCGTGCCAGTGACATATGTGGCATCCTGCGCTGGTAAACATATGGGCATTACTGATGAGTCGAATGTGATCGGGTCTTGCAGTTTGATTAAGGCAATGTCGTTGTTGTAGTCTACGTGGTTGGGGTTGTTGTAATCTGGGTGAATGTGGACTGAGGCAGCATAAACAGGAGAAACCATCAACGTCCCAACATCAGTAAGTCCCATATAAACCTGAAAATCAACAAGATATGTAAAAATATGTTGACTATGGGCATGCAGTTAACAACTATGGTGGCCCACTTACCCGTACAGTGTCGTTTAATGCAGGGTTCCCATCTTTTCCTACGACATGAGCTGCGGTCATAATCCAGCGGTCTGCGATCACCATGCCTCCTCCTCTTCCTCCATCTATACTCAGTAGCACTTGCCAGGGGAGGGTATTGTCTGGAGCATCGTTGCCTCCAATGATCCTCTGATACACAGAGAGGTGTTGTGTTGGCTGGCCACAAACTGGATGTGATGCAGATGTACACAAACACAATTAAGTTTCACTCAAGAACAGACTTGAAGTTCCAATCGCAGAAAAACTTCTACACTTAGATCTTTTTTGCAGGGTGCTACTTTTGCACTGACAACCAATACCTGGTATGCATGTTGGTCTGACAACAACATCATGGTTGGATCTCCACTTTCTGTCTGATTCACAGGTGAAGCTAACTGAGGAGTAGACGGAACAAAAGAAAAACATGGTTTGGTGTTAATCTTTGGTTTTAGCGAACAAGCTTAGGTTATCAGGTTTCAACTCAATCGAACAGCTAATGTATACATGTTATAAAACCAAGGGATATTAAAACTTTCTTCTTCTAGACGACAGCAGTAATGGTGGTACAAGCTAATGATGCAAATCACAGAAATCCTCCGTAGACCCGTCTCATTTCAGTTTGGCCTTAGAGGATTACGAGGCCCACAAAGGAGGCGGTCCCTGAGTTGGGACAGCCAGTATGTAAATATCTCACCATTCACGGCCCCAAGGAACGAGTAAAACGGTTCATTACAGTGGTACTGAACAACAGAACGGTACTGGTTCTGGAAGCCAGAGAGGAAGGTCACTCCGCCATTCAGCAGAGGTTCAGGTTCTCCACAATCAAATACTGCAAAGAAACAAAACAAGGACATGTGTAGGTTTTTCCTGTTAAGACTTGTCCCAAGTCAACAGGAGAACTTTGATTGTGTTTCCATTACATTTTTACATATATTTGTTTGAGCTTAAAGGTGACGTACTGTGGCATTCTGGCAGAGGAAGGTGCCACTGTCCATTGTTTTGGCACATGGTAGAGAAGCTCTCAATCTCCTGACCCTCCTGAAACAGAGAAAAGAGGGAAACGACTAAATGTCAGCCTGATATTTTATTTTAATCGCACGATGACAACACTTTTTCTTAATGCGAAGTACTGCTCGTTGTAATAAAGTTTCATCTAACCATCATCAGTTTGTATCCTTGGTCACAGCGCACAAAGATGTAGTCTCTGTAGAAATATTCGGTCAAGATTGGCGTGACTCTGCCTTCGGCCACGTTACCAGGAACTGGACACTGCACCCCTGGAAATGCCATGGAAACGCATACATGAAACATCAATTGCATACCTGAAGGGACCAAATATGGTGCACAGTGCCCAAATGCTTTGACAGCGGCACTCAACAGTTTAAGTGCTCATTGGCTTATTTCTACTGTCATTGCTCTCCCTCTCACTGTGTGTGCTGTAGTCCAGGCTCCAGCCGTTGCTCAGGCCTTCGTCGTCAGTGTGGTAGTCCAGCTGGACAGTGTTGGAGTTTGTGACCATCAGACCTGGACTCTTTGCACCACACAGCTTTATGTGATCTCTGTTTGGAACGGTCACCTTCAGCGAGAGAGGAGCAGTAACCTACACTGTTCATTTATCGTATCACCAATCCATTTATAGATAGTGCATGGAATCTGCTAGTTGTTACCTGCAACCAGTGATGGAGACAGCTCAGGCCTTGCTGCGTGTCAACACTCTCGATGTGGAAGTTGTCAGAGAAGTTGAGCGACACAGTGAAGCCAAGTTCTACAGAAATGATGTACTGACAGGACACGGCGTGAGGTGGGGAGTTAGGATATCCTGGACTGTAAAGAAATCCCTCTGGCTCATCAAAAATACCACCAGCACAGGACACTGGGCAACAAGAAACAGGAGAAACTAGAAACTGGCACTTAAAAGAGCACATACCTCCACCAAGGCCTAACAGTCCCCTTATGAAACCACTTTTTAACTCACTAGATCCAGATTATATCAAGATCCATGAATTATTCTCTGAGACATCAATGAAAATGTTGAAAATGAAAATGAAATCATTTTTATGGGTTGTTTCAGGACATTTTCTTCTAAATGTAGCTGTATATCATTTGTGAAACTCGACAACACTGAAGTCACAACCGTTTGACCTACATACAGGGGAGGAGTGTATCTGCGCAACACTCACACATGCAGCTGCGCTGGTCTGAGCGAAGTTCGTAGCCATGGTGACAGGAGCAGATGTAAGACCCGAGTGTGTTTAGGCAGATCTGAGTGCAGAGTGGACCTGAGGCATCTCCAGGGGCAGAACACTCATCTATGTCTGGTGATGACAAAGTGATTGATTATAATGGGGGACGGTTCTGCTGTGAGAAGAGGGAAGCGATGGGAGGGTGAACAGAGAAGAAGTGTTACCTAACGCCTGGTAATGAGCAGAGAAGCCCAAGTTCTGGTGGCGCTCTGGGTTGTTGTTATCTGTCTGGAAGATAAGGGTGAGTCTGTTGCCTGGAGACAAGATGGGCTGGTTGCCGGGATGGTGCCCATCAGCTGAGTTCTCAGAGCCACAAAACTTTCCCAGCACCTTTCCATCATAGAGAACCTGAAGGAACGTATCAAGAACAAAAAATGATTCATGGTGTGGGATCTTTGCTGTGAAAACACCAAGTTGTACTTTGCTGTTGGTCCTTTGTCCCATGCATGAATTGTCCTAAATGGACACTGTGTCTGTGGCAGCTCATAACACCACGAGGAGAAGATTAAAGCAACCCCACGAAGCTATTTTACCTTAAAATAACAGCTTCAAAATTAGTTTGATGGTGAATGGTGCCATCTTCATTATCAACGCCTGTTCTTGCTCTACACTATAGAACCTAACTTTGTTGCTGATATAAAAAAATTACCTCAATTGGTAATACTGAAATATTTTTTTTGTTCTAATTAAAGTTAGCAATTGCGTTAATATATATATATTGTTAACGTTAAGTTGAACAAGCTTAAATTCCTGTTTGTGTTTTGAGTTGGTCCAACAATTTTCTTTTTCTCAGTGTATGTAACTTTGGTGAGTGGGTACGATCTCCTGTGAGAAGTGTGTAACGGACTAACTGTCTCAGCCTAAATTTCCAGAATAAGACTTACAAAACATTAAACACCAGCATTTACCTCCAATATATATAATAATAATTTAAGAATTAATAATATCCACCGTTCAGTTGTGTTTCAGTTCAGTGAATTTGACAACGCAGTCAGAGCTCCACCCAACACATTGATAGGTTCTGTTCTTTCTCATGAAAACCCCTAAATCACTCGGACACGGAGCCCAGAAGAATTCCCCACGTGTGTCTGCAGGGGGTGCTGTTCCTCAGTAAAAATGACATGGTGTTGCTTTAACTCTCATCACATCTCTAACCACATGTTTAAAAAGAAAATGATGTGTACATAGAATAGGTTTAGTGTCAACTTAAAATTTTAACCAACGAGAAGATGTCAGCTTGTCACACTTTATGTTTCAAATTTAAGCCCAGCAGCATTATTGTTTATTGAAATACTGTATATGTGTTGAAATGTGGCTCTGACTGTGAGGGAGTCGTAGTAGCAGCCTGCAGAAGCTTCAATGTCCATGTGTGTGAAGGTAATTCGGATCCGGTAGCCTTCGGGCACACTGAGGTCCCACTGCTTCTGCAGGTTGGGAGGGTAGGGCTGCGGATACTGGGGAGACTGGACCTCACCATGCATCAGGGGCTCAGGGTCGGGCAGCGGCCAGCAACCACACGCCAACACAAACAGAAACCTGGAAAGGTGCATTAGCGGAGACAGCACATATTTGTTTATGCGTGGTCGTCTGAGCTGCTGGTCCAAAGTTGAACCAAACAGAAAAGAACAAACATGGTGAGATAGTCAACACAACTTCATGATATCACTGAGGATTTATACGTGTCATTCTGAGACATGGATCAATCGATCAACCTGTGAAACAGTAATAATAAAAGTAATTGTGCAGAAGTGAATACACAATGATTTAAGAAGCAGTTCGACGGCAGATATCTGCTGTGAATTCTGGAATCGAGGAATAAATTGAAAACAAAAACCGCTTTAGTACAAAATAGGTTTAAAATGTTGTATTTAACTTACAAGACGATACAGAAGGTCCACCCCATCTCTGGAATTTAATATCTGTGAGTGAACTGATCCGCAGTTGTTGGAGCAAATGCTTCACATTCAGGTAAAACATTCATCTAAAAAAAAAAAAGTGTTGTTTCCTGTATTTAGCAACTCACTACGTTAACCCTTTGATACACAAGCTATGCAAACACCTTCTAATGCCCAACATGGGTAAAAAATGACCCGTATTCATGCATGGCTGGGTGTTTCTTTGCTATATTCATTTGTAGCTTATTCTTCCTTCTTCATCACAGATAAGTCTCCTATAACATCAAAGGAACCTTCTTCATTAAGAAGAGCTGGATTCCAAGACACACCCACAACTCCAGCTTGATCCTGTAGAACAAAGTCCAGGTCCTCAGCATCAGAGATTTCAGAATCAGGAACAAGAATTGCCTCCTCATTTTCCTCATCCTGTTCTTTATACAGCATCTTTACCAACATGTCACCCGTAAGTCTGAAATGATTGCGACCAGCAATACTAACACTCTGGATAAAGAAAATCAAAAGCATATTTTCAAATGCACATCAATTAGTCTATTAAGTATATACTGTTATATTTCAAGTTTTATTTTGTTGATCAAGCTATGGTTAGCTAGCCAGAAAATAAGCTAGCTAGCTAACAGCTAGTTAGTGTTGTACATATTTCTCTTTCTCAATAGTAATGGAATTGTAAAATAAGACTTACTTGCATCAGATGTGCAAAAGCAGCTTTGTGAAATTAATGGTAGGTGTTCTGTCATTTTTGACCCATGTGTGTAAAAGTGATTTTTACAAAGTAAGAAAGGAAAAAGGAAAATAATAATTTCTGGTAATCACAAACAAGATATATTTATGAATACTTAGAATATTAAATGGTAAAATACATTTATTTCAAAAATATAGCAAAGAAACAGGAAATGAATATGGGTTGTGCATTAGAATGATTCTATTTAAATAAGGATTTGTGATGATCAAAAACAAGTTAATTAGGATAACCTGAAATACTGAAAGATGAAATTCATTCACTGCAAAGATATAGAAAATAGAAACTGAGCCGGGTCACTTTGGACCCATGTTGTGTATCAAAGGGTTAATGCCAGGACTGTGTCTTGTTTGTCTTGGCAAAATCAAATGTATGCTCGCTTTCGATTTCTGGAGAAACGACTTTGCCATTTTTTTAAAGTATTCTATTCTAATGAGAATTACTTGAAACATAAGGAACTATTCTGATTTTTATTTTAAACAGATCTTATATTTTATAACCCTAATTCAAATTCTTACCACCTCAACCCTCATTCCACCACGAGGGGTAACTGTGTTTTTTTTTTCAGCATTCCTCAAACTTGTTGCTTGCTAATACATTGAAATTCATTTAAACCTATTGTATTTGTTGCCTTCAAATCTACATCAGTCTGAGAAGACGTCCAACTATCTGCTGTTGATTGGTGTTCAAATCTGACATCGTGGGCTCCCCTCAGAGAAACCTAACCCCAACAACAGCCTTCTAAATTCTTGGATTACATTTCCAGTAGCATGTGTGGGGCTTTGGAACTTGTACAATAGCAGTGTGCACCAATACACCAGTTTGGCTATTCACAGGAACATTTTGCCTTAATTGTCAGTCAAGTTCTGAACCAGTTCTTTTTAAGATTTCTGAGAATTTATTTTTCGATGAACTGCAGGGACTGTATCCACCAGTGTTTTAAAAAATACACATTCTAAAAAATAAAATACTGAAATAAATACATGGGCGGAAGAGAAAGAGTGGAAAATATAAAACTAAAGGTTAAAAAACAGGATGAAAAGAACATGTCATCATTTATACCACTAAGTGGCAGTAGAGGATGAACTGTTGTAACCTCACTTGAGAAAGTGACACTGGAGCCATGTTTTATACAGTATGTTGAAGAGATCAACTCAATAAAGTGGACAATAAAAACTCAAAATATATTTATTTAAAAAATAAGGAATAGGAAAAAAAGATGTGCCTTAAAAAATACACAAACCTGAACAGGAGAGTGAATGTATGCATCTCATTAGCCCCAGTGTGCTGCTCATTGAGTGGCAGTGACTGGTGTGTTGTTTTTCATGAACATGAACATTTTCTCACCTCTTGCTTTCCTCTTCGGCTGTTGTGTGTGTTTCAGGGCTTTGTTTTCAATACATACGTCGGATGAATCAAGATGATGCTTCCAATGGAATTAAGTGTTTATGACAGGATCAAAAGAAAATCCTATGTAAGATGAGCAACCTCTGATTTAAAACTTAGATATTTTACTTGTTTTATGTCATTCAGTGAAACACAACCCACTGAAAATCATTTGACTTGCTTTTGGTTTTGCATGGCTTGCTATAATTGAACTGTATTTTTTTTTAAACATATTTTCTGTAATTAATATTGTGATATCAATTCCAACTTTAGCCTTATTCACAAACACACTTCTATAAAATGTGCTGTAGAGGCTTCACAGAAAAACAGATTTCAGTACTGTCTGTTCTGAAATTACATTCTGTCTGCATGGCCTTGTGTGGTCATTTAGCTTAGTAGTGTCAAATGTATAAATACTGCAATAGTTAAGTGTTCCTGTGTGTGGAGACCCTGCAGATGTTTTGTGTGTATCTTAGCTTATATATTAAAAGACAAATCGATTGAAACACTTTCTCTGCAGTTTATTTCCCATCATTTCCTTTATTATAAAAGTGAAGTCTGAAGTTATAATGTGTTAATGTCATTGTGATTGTCAGTGTTGGTACATTGATTACAAGGGTTACAAACTTAATTTTCATAAAAGTTGTTATTTTGGCAATTTGAATCAGTTGTGATTACAGTATTATGATTCGTAGCACTGTGTTTCCACCTGCGTCTTCCCCCTTTCTAAGTATTCTCCACCTTATCGATTGTCTCCTTGATCCAGTCGACATAGTTCTCTACTTTGGTATAATAACCCTTGAACTCCCTGTCCTTACAGGGGGGACCCCAGGACACGATACCAGCCAGATGAAACGGCCCTGTTCCTGCAGACAACGTTGGTATTACAAACGGACTCCCACCGTCTTTTTGGCAGCTGTCCTTCCCTGTTGCTCCAGCACAGAACATGTTCTCAGTGAAATTCATGGGACTGCCAGTTGGCGTGCGAGGTGTATTCTGACACTGGCTGAGGGAGTAGACCCCGATTTCAGCGTATTTCAGCACACGAGACGTCACGAGGCTTTCCTTCCCTTCTGTCAACCCCCAGCCTGAAACTGTGCCTTGTTCATTTTCCACCAAGCCCCTGTTCACCTCCGGCAGACATATGGGAAGGAGGTTTGGGCCAAAATTCACCCTGGAGGTCAATCTGATCAGAGCAATATCATTGTCATAATTGATGTGTCCCAGAGGAAAATCACCTCTGATGAAGCCAGGATGAATGATGATCCTCTCGCTATCCATGACCACCACATCAGACGATCTAAGTGACATTGTCCTTCCATCTACCAATCCACCATACAGGCGCAAAGAGGTTTCCTCCAACTTCTCCACGACATGAGCAGCTGTGACGGCCCATCGGTCATTGATCAGTGTTGCTCCTCCTCTTGATGGTTCTTTTATGAGAAGTTGCCAAGGTATTTCTCCCAGGTTTGCATTGCGACCTCCCAAAATCCTGCCTGCACTCGCTGGGGCGTTTTCATGCATCCCGCACACTGAAGTACACACACACAGATTCATATAATAAATAAAACATGTTCAAATGGTAACTCTTAAATTTACAGGCCGTTAATTACGTTGTAACATTTAGAAATTACCAGGAAATTATCAATTTGAAAAATAGTAATAATAGAGTAAGTAAAATAGAAGCAGAATAGATGGGTTTGGTCAGTAATTCTATGGGAAATAATTATTATAGCAGGTATATATCCCATGTGTACGGGGTAAAACAGGGATTGTCTCTGGCTACGATTGAGTAATAACGTAATACTTTGGCTGAATACTTTACTGAGAAAGTTACTGAGTACTTTCTCATATTTTAATTGAACAGTCATTTCTTTTATTGCTCATTAGTGATGTTTCACAGCATCATGTTCTACATAATAAATAAAGTTTTCTTTTTTGGGGGGGGATTTTACAAACAGCTTAAGAAGCACTTAGAGGCTCTGTGCTACTGCCAGGATACAGTAAATACCCCTTTGTTTCACCTGTTTCTTCATATTACTACGTGATTAACAGCCTGTAAATTAAAGTTACAATCCAAATACATATATTAATATTGAATAAAATGTGAGAATGTATTTGAAGTTGTACCTGGAGTGCATTTTGGCATCTGTGATGTTCCACTGCTTGATACCCATTTACCACCAGCACTGCAAGTGTATATGTCTGAAAGATCGAAGAGAGGAAACAATAAGTCAGAGAACTTTGCTTGATTTAAGCGAGGGAGATGAATGTGCAAGAGAAAACCTCCAATAATCACCGTTTCCTTCCAGTGTGTAGTACTTTGAACTGCACCTCAGCTGGATCTGGCCTTTATACCGAGTGTGTGAGTTTTCTGAGTCCGTCAACTGAAGGATGCCATCTTCTGGGATGTCAGGATGACCACAATTCACAGCTATATGTAAGAAATGTAAAAGAAACTGTTAACAAAACCAAGACGTTCTCCAAGATAACTCATCTAGTCTCCAGCAAACTCCAAATAGCAAATGTTCTTTTCACCACTAAGGCAAAGATAAAGACGCCACAGCACCTCTGGTCTTGAAGTGCAAGGTGAAGCCTTTGTTGGTGCCGAAGCCGTCGGAGGTGAAGCTGATGTTGACACGATGTGAGTGAGTAAGGAAGGGAGACGGGGGAGGCGTGTGCCCGCAGAACGGTCCCATAATCCCAGAGGGGGTCTCAATCTGCAGACAAAACAAGGCAATGTGTGAGCCCTGACGTCCTCTCTGCTCCTTTCACTGGGGTGAAACATGCAGATGTATGTGTGTCATCCAACATCAACAGGAAAGATGTAAAATACAGAATAAATCCATGATCTACGTAGCACACAGTAAATTATCTTTTATGCATGACAGGTGATATAGAATCAGATAAATTGAGATAAACTCAGTCCAGTGGAGGGACTGTGCAAGGACACGTGATTGAGGACATCACGGGTACGTTTCATAGCAGCTGTACCCAAAGGAAGATGTTCTTCCAAAATGTGTGACACAGAGATACTGAAATGATCAAAATAGGATGTGAACCTAATATGTGAAATCCACGATTTCGACATTTTAGTCTGTACTTCCTCTTTGTTCGCTGCTCAGTTAAAAGTTAAAGGTTTTCGCAGAAACACGCTTTTATTCACAGTATGTTTTCTGACTCAGCACGTACCCTCAGTGCGTCTATGCATTGACCATCAGGGCTCTGCTCCACATCAAACACCCCAGAGAAGTGCAGCTCCAGCTGGGCCTCCACAGACAGGGTGTACCGACAGTCTGCGTTCTCCGCATACAAACCAGGCCAGGAGGGACTGGATATGTCCCCTTTGTTCAGTCCTGACAGATCTTTGCCACAACTCACTGTGTTGAAGATAAATTAATTGTTATCATTTTAATCAACATTAACACAATCATACGCATCCTTCTTTTCTCATCCTTCTCTTTCTCCACCTCCTGACTCCCTGCTTCTGCTTCCTCTGGTTCGCACTTCATGTTTCAGTTTTGTTCCGTCTTCCTTGACTTGTCTCCACTGTTTCTGTCTGTTGTCTTCTAATAATAATAACTAGGGCTATGTTGTAGCACTAACGGGCCCGAGCACATGCATTTTGAAGCCTGTTGCGGTTAGTGGAGAGAGCGATCAATGACCAAGCGCACATCTCCGCGTTGCATGCTTTTTGCGCACTGCGGCAAGGATAAACGCTTCACTTCCTGCATCCGTCACGTGATGTCGATCCTTGCCTGCTAATTGCTCATTACGGTCCACGCTATCAATTGCACATCACACTGAACATTTTATGTAAATTGAATGATAGTTGTAAAACAAAGCTTATTTCCTGTTGCCAGTAGGTGGCGCCATCAGTATTATTACATACAGACTAATAGATCTGTTCAAGTAGGGGCTCTGATGTAGCGTGAGCAATTTTGTGTTAATTGGACAATGTTACAACTTCATTTTCACACTGATCAGTAGGTGGCGCTATGACCCTGCACTAATATTAATATATGGAGCTGTTCAGGTCAGGATTGTGATCATAGGTCAGTAGTTCGGGGCCGGTTGGATAATGCAGAGTGGATTTACAAAGTACTTCCTGTCTCATGGCGAATCAGTAGGTGGCGCTATGACCCTGAGGAAATATTGACACATAGAGATGTTCAGGCTTGGACTCTGATCATGAGACAGAAGTTTGGTGGTGATAGGACAATGCACAGTGGAGTTATGACATCGTCTCCTTTGGCGAAGGATGAACCTTCGCCACACCTCAATGTTTACACGGTTTGAGCTGTATATTGTAAAGCAGCCAGGAGCAGTGCATCAAAGTATAAAACATGTTACTTCCTGTCGCCAGCAGGGGGGGCTTTGACGACGAGTTAATATTTACACATGGATCTGATCAGGGCGGGACTGTGAATGTGTGACTGAGGTTTGAGGCTGATAGAACAATGCACAGAGGAGTTATAATAAATCCCTCTTTCTTGGCGATTCATCAAGATTCTACGCCACGCCACGGTCACACCGTGTGACGAAAAAGCGAAATTCGAGACAGTTTTTATCTCCATCTTGTTTAGATGACACTCACCTCAATATGAAGTTGATCTGATGAAAGCCCTACGACAAGTTCGTCAAAGTAAAAAAGTGGAAAATGGCCAAAATGGCGGGCTTCCTGTTGCTTTTTTCCAATTGCACCTCGAGACTTTTTTTTTTGTCTGGTCATGATACACCTGGGCTACGATTTTTGTGAAGATCGGTGAACGCTAACTGAGGGGCTTTTCCCTCACAACCCTGTACCTTCCCCCCTTTAAAACAGCTCCTGCTCACATGCAGATTTGCGCTGAGCTTCAGTTTGACTCGTCCTTGTACACTTCTCGTGAAATGACCCTGTCAAAATATCCCCCTTCCAATAAGAATTCAAGTATACCACTGACAAATGAAACCATCATTGCAGACGTGTTTGGTTTACTTCTCACGACTGTTGAACAAAGTTCAGCAGATCATTCACCGACTTCGCTCTCCCAAGACCACAAATAAGTCTTTTATGTGAGCAGCTTGTTTTATTTGAACATAGTTGGAGATAGATGTAGTCAATGATGTGCCCTTGATCCTATCTGCATATTGTCCACTTACTGCACATTGGGCCTTCAGTCCAGGTTCCAGCCAGACAGAAAAGTGTATAATTGTGTGATCCCTCTATGCTGTATCCATCTTCACATTCATATTTCACTTCTGTATCTTCAGGAAACAGCTCCTGGTATCCCTGGTCAACGATTACAGCGTGTGCGATTTTAGGGGGCGCCCTGCACGTTTTGATGCTTACTGAAAAAAACACATTTGTCATGGATCAAACAGGCAGTTTGGTTTATGTAGCTTGTGAGAATTCATGGAGTAAGATTTAGACTCTGCACAAAGCTGAAAGACTTACTCTCACACATGGGCAAAGAGGACCACGTCCCATTTATACATTTTGCTGTTGCGATGTTGTCTTTGTGTTCATATCCTTTGTCACATGTGATCCTGATGATGTGTCCCTCCTCATACCAACCTTCTGAGGCCTCTGTGTATTTTGCATTGGCAATAGTTGGCGGAATGCAGGCTTGTTCCTCTGAAAGAAAAAAGAACCAACCAAAGAATTGTTATCATTTTGATCATGTAGTGGGTGGACTGTTGATGTTTGGACCCCTCATCATCATAGAACATCCTGATAAAATAGAAAAAAATATATAAAATTATTTTTTCAAGGAATATCTCCAGACATTGTCCAAAGTTCCTGATGAGAAGTGTGCAGGTCTGATCCACAGCTCGTGAGAGAGCTACGGGCTAAAATTAGGATCAAAAAGGTTTGAGTTTGTCAAGTGATGTTCACAAGGATGAATTTTGTAGCAGGGTTTGTATTGTGGGTACAACCTGTGAATGAGAAGACAGTGTCAGTTTATGAATAACATCACTATGCTCATCTTCTTTTTTTTTTGATACTGTGAATTTTTACCCGAACCCCTAATCTCTAACCCTAAATGCATTTTATCCATAAATAATATGTCAGTCATTTTGCAAGATACACAAAAATATATACACATTCATACACTACTTTTATGATATTTCACTAACCTCAGAGTGTTTTTTAACATTCACAGTCCCTGCGTGACCCTTTAATAACATGAGAGAAGCTTAAACTGTGCATAATGCCTGAGAGTGCTGTGCTGTTCATACCTAATATACAGAGTGATGAGATCACTTAACACCACAAATGATTTAATTTGTGAAAAACGTACCTATACATCGTGGCGTATGAGACCATGTGCCATGTTGACACACGCTTTCTGCCCACCAACCCTGCACAGCAGGTTTATGTGTGTTTCTACAGGCATAGGTGAGCTTGGAGTCATGAGAATACGTTTCTTTAACAGGGAAGAAATAACCACGGACCAGTGAGGGAGCAGGACAATGCAGAGCTGCACTTTGTGCTGAAACAGAGATAAGCAAGAGAATAATATTTCTTATATTATAATAGGTGTGTGTGTTTAAAAAAATAAATTTAAATGATTCTAGGGGTAAATTTGAGTCTCTTACCATGTAGTGCTCCTGGAAACCAAACCAGAAGAATAAATCCCAAATATCTTGAGCACATTTTGACAATTCTGATGCCTCAGGACGAAGCCCAGTTCAAATCCAAACAAGTTAGTGATTGTTGAGGGCATTTCCCCAAATAGTTAAAGAATGAGGAGTTAACACTTTCTGTGACAGTGACGTGACGCTGTCGCTCTGAAGCCAACGCACAAACCAAACACATGTTCTACAGATCCATACACACTGGAAGACAAACACTGTGGTTGTTTCTTTATTTACTTTTTCTACAAATTGATTTCAGAGACACGTGAAGAACACTGACAACTTCTAAAAGAATCAAATGAAATCAACACACCCTATTATAAAAAATTATAATCATGATAGACTTTGCATATTATGAGTTAAGATCTCATTAAGCAGTAAAGTTATACACTATATCTTAAAGTAACTAATAACAACGAGGGGCTTTAAACATAAAGATTTAATTGTAATTATAGTAATTATTTTAGATTAAGATATAATTATAAATAATACAATTATAGTAATAACAACAAATCATATCCCTAACCCATAATTCAGTATTCAACATTTATGATATTATCTTTACATTGTGATTTTATCTTTCAGAACAAACGTGCATATAAACAAATGAATCTGTTGACGCTGATGATACTGTAACTTTGGTACCTGCATGTTTTAGTCTCAACTTTCATTTGGATTATTTTATGTGTGTAACATTCCAACACTCAGTTGTGTTTTGTTTGTTTACCTCCATGTTTGTTAACACAGAATTTGTTTAAAGAGCAGATTTCAAAATGATTTCCCGGACGGCTGTGAGCAGAGGTCAGCGTCGCAACACAACAAACTCTCTCGGCCCCAACAACAGAGACGAGACGATCTGTATCTGTACATCGTTATGAATACATGTAGTAAAATGATCACTAATGTCTCAAACAACTTACTCTTCTACATTCATTCTCGCTCATTGTCACATATGTGCTTCTAAAAACACATGTTTAGTCCCCTATGTCACAATTGTTCATTTAAGACAACGGCCGTGTCCCAAATCTCTTACTAATCACTGTTCGCCATTTTGTATTGTCTGCATGTGTTGAGAAGATTTTTATACCCTGTTCGTTGAACTCATTATTTTTGACCCGCATGAGACAAATCTGTGAGTTGTGGTGGTAAAAGCACAAACTGCAGCAAACAAGTGTATTTCTACATATCTACATGAATTGAACCTGCTTTTTAGCTAAAGGTTTTAATACTAAGTGTAAAATAAACATTCAGAATTTACTATGGAAATTCCCCTGGCTGCTGTTCGTCATGAGGATCAGAGAAAATACATCAAGTAGTGTCAACAAGTGTTTCTTTTGCCAATGAGCTCAAGGTTCCCCACATAAAAGTCCTTATAAAGTGAAGTATGGGTTAGTGAATGAGTTGGTGATTTCAGACAGCCAATATGAACTCTGAGCAAGAATTTTTTAAAAAAGTGATTAAACTATAAGCTGGTTGTCGTACGTATTGATCATAAATCATAGGTCATTATTTGACACCGATATGCTTGATCTAGACAAAATAATACCAAGGTTTCTGTTGGAATGTATAGTGGACATTTTATTCAAACTACTGTAGCCATACACTAGCATAGTGTATAAGTAGCATTGATCATGTGCTCCAGTTATGAAGATTTATTTAAGGGTTTATTTTTGAAAAGAACACAAACACAACCGGCCGTTGTTCGTTACGTACGGTTTTCAGAAACCAAGAGTCCAGAGTTGTTCCATCAGAGCATTCTGCAATTGTTTTTGCCTTATTGGATCGATGTGCAGCTGAGACCAGCGGGTTTTGTGACATTTACAGAGGAGGCCATGTAAAATTAGATGATGGATGGCTGCATTCAGTTAAGTCAGTTGTTGATGTAAATAGAAAGTCATTTGAAATGGATGCAGATGTGTTGGAAAACATCCAAAACACCATTGATAGGGATGGTATTGTAGAAGACGCCTGGTGCGAATTGTGCCCAGAGTAAGAATTGGATCGTTTAGAGTGTGTACAGTTACGTGGAGATGAGAATCAGGTAGTGGAAGAGCACACTGATCTCATTCCAGATTTAGCAGTGACTCTGGAGCAAGTTGCCCATTTAGAAAAGAGAGGTAATGTCATGTGTCGAAATGATGGTGTGGCTTTAATAAGATCTCTGAATGAGACACAGATGTGTATTTTTTTATCAGATTAGGCAGTGGTGCTTAGCTAAGGTAATGGGGGAGAAGCCAGACCCATTACATGTGTTCATTACAGGTGGTGCAGGTACTTTTAAAAGCCATTTACATGCTTGTACCATTCACAGTGCCTTAAGCATTGGGAAGGATGTACGCTTACCGTACATACCTCTAGGTGAAGAGAAGGTGAACTCATTGCGCGCTAAATATTGTAGTTTGCAGATTTTGATCATTGATGAAATTTCCATGGTGAGTGTGATGGCCGCACCAGCAACCACACACACTGAAACTCGGTAACATGGTGGTAACCTCTCTTGATTCCTAATTTGCTTAGTTTGTTTCTTTTTGCACACGCACCCACTTCATTTATTAAATAACTGGACACATTTTGGTTTCATGCAACATACTTCTATCTATTAAATCTTTTCTTCTCTGATGATTAATCAAGTTTTCTTTGAGTTACCAGCTCCTGGGGGTTGCTGCTAGAGTCATCTGGCCATTCATCAAAAGGAGGCCCAGCTGCAGCAGACAACCTTAAATGGCTTTGAGCACTGAATCTGGACTGCACCATGGACTGCACCATGTCTCGTGTAATCATGGGGAGGTCTCGTGTAATCATGGGGAGGGACATTATTTCCTTATTTCGATTGTTAGTTGTTAATCTTTGATTATTGTTTGATATTTATATTTAATTAATTTCCCTTAGTTAATATTATATGGTCTTATACTGGAGTGTTATGTTGTGGCTGTAGTTTGTTTTCAATGTTAGTATGTCTAAGTCTATCCCCCTGTTTTGTTTTGAGAGGCTTGACCAGCCACCATATATGTTCCCCGGTATCAGTTGAGGGGCAGTTTTCTTTAGGCTGTTAACTGGTCTCCATCTGTTACTGGAGGCTAGTTTTGATTAATTGACCTTTTTACTGGTTGTGAAATTTATCTTTTTGGCATTTTTGTAAATGGAAACAAGATTAAAAGACCGGTTGGTCAAATAAACTATCTGTGGCTCTCTGGTATTCCTGCTTGGTCCCTGACAGTGAGTCATAACCTGTTGGCTTATATCCATGGAAGATTACGTCAGATGAAACAAAGTCGTGATTTTGCTCCATTTGGTAATGTGAGTGTAGTTGTGGTTGGAGATTTATTTCAGTTGCCTCCTGTTAGAGGGAAACCGCTGTATATAGATAATGTAGGTATTGATTTGTGGTCTACTATATTTAAGGTTGTAGGTCTCCGACGAGACCCTGATCTGGACTCAGCTCCACCAAGAGAACGACCACAGCCAGCAGTGGTGCAGCCTGATGATCAGTCGGAGGGTGCTACCGCAGCAGAGGGCGCAGGCGGAAGCTCCAGCCGTCCCTAACCTCTATCCAGACTCCGACCTTGTTGCAGCGGAGGAGGTGGACAGGCTTCCAGCATACACCACTCCATATGTGGCAGCCCATATTCCACAGCAAAATGGAAGAAGGACAATTCATGGCCTAAATGCAACCGCGCAAGCACCGAGGGTGGAAGTGGCTGCAGAAGATGAAACAACTCAGCAGATTTGCAGACCATTGACATTCACTGATAAGGAAGAATCTACCACTTCATTTCACACACAAGTGTTGATTGGGGGAGTGCAGAAAGCAGGGCAATTTGAAGCTTTTTGCCAGCAGTTTGAACCTACCAGCACTGAACTGCAGAGACTGTTGATGAAGATGGAGATCAGTGAGATGGTGCAAGCAAGCTGCATTGCTTTGGAGTCTGCAAATCTTGGGACAGTTGAATTACATGCTATCCGTGCTGAAAAACTCTTGAACAACAAGAAAAAGAGTGAGTGCGCAGTTGACAGAGAAACTGCAAATGGCACAGCTGGCGGCGCATCGAAACCAAGTCCAAGGGAATGGTCGCGGATGGAGAGGAAGGGGACGGGGAAGAACTGACGCCTGTTACAAATGTGGCAAAATTGGACATTGGGCAAGGGAGTGCCCTGGGAATTGACAAGCGGTGGAGCTGGGGACAGTGAAGGATTCATCTGGTGCGGACGCTGAGATGGAGAGAGAGTTTCAACCTACACATCACTATCACTATGTCTACTCAGATACTACTGATTTTGTAGTAGACAAGTGTCAGAAGGTTTTACAGCCAACTTTGTGTTGTGAGTGGTGTACTATGTGAATATTTTTGTCCTTTAAGAAAGATTTGTAAACCCCACAGAGAGAAATCACATTTGTGAATTTGAGCAATGCAAATAAACTTTGATTGATTGACTTGATTGAAGTGATGCTGTCTTTTTAATACTAATGTGTGAAGTTGTCGAGCTATTATTTCATGTATCGTAGAAAAAAATCATACGAAATGAATGTGATTATTGAAATTTTATATCTCCATCTTGTTGAGATGACACTAATCGAATTTGAAGTTGATCTGATGAAAGCCCTAAAAGGAGTATGTCAAAGGAAAAATGTCTAAAATGGTCAAAATGGCCGCTAAAGCCAAAATGGCGGGCTTCCTGTTTTGTCTAGCATATCTATCCAAGATACTTTTTTGTTTGTTATGAAAAGACACATGGCCCTACTCAATATGAAGTTGATCTGATGAAAGCCCTGGGACAAGTTCGTCAAAGTAAAAATGTGGAAAATGGCCAAAATGGTCACTAAATCCAAAATGGCGGGCTTCCTGTTTTGTTTTTCCCAATTCACCTCCAGACTTTTTTGTGTGTCTGGTCATGATACACGTGTGTCCCGATCTTTGTGAAGATCTGTGAAAGCTAACTGAGGGGCTTTTCCTTAGATGGCGCTGTTGAGCCATTTTGCCACGCCCATTTCAAATCACTCTAGAATACAATTACTTTTTGGGGTTTTGAATTTCCTGCAAACTTTGGTATGAATTTGATGTGTTCCGTAGTGAATACATACTGTTTGGGTCATTTTTGATCCATGTGTGTAAAAGTGATATAGAGTGATATTTTTTTTTATAAAGTAAGAGGAAAAAGGAAAATAATAATTTGTGGTAATCACAAACAAGATATATTAATGGATACTTACAATATTAAATGATAAAATACATTTATTTAAAAAAATATAGCAAAGAAACACTCAGCCATGCATGAAATAAAACAGGAAATGAATACGGGTCATTTTTGACCCATGTTGTGCATTAGAATGATTCTATTTAAATAAGGATTTGTGATGATCAAAAACAAGTTAATTAGGATAACCTGAAATACTGAAAGAGGAAATTCATTCACTGCAAAGATATAGCAATTAGAAACTGAGCCGGGTCACTTTGGACCCATGTTGTGTATCAAAGGGTTAATGCCAGGACTGTGTCTTAGCAAAATCAAATGTATGCTCGCTTTCGATTTTTTTTAAGTATTCTATTCCAATGAGAATTACTTGAAACATAAGGAACTATCCAGATTTTTCTTTTAAACAGATCTTATATTTTATAACCCTAATTCAAATTCTTACCACCTCAACCCTCATTCCACCACGAGGGGTAACTGTGTTTTTTTTTTCAGCATTCCTCAAACTTGTTGCTTGCTAATACATTGAAACTCATTTAAACCTATTGTCTTTGTTGCCTTCAAATCTACATCAGTCTGAGAAGACGTCCAACTATCTGCTGTTGATTGGTGTTCAAATCTGACATCGTGGGCTCCCCTCAGAGAAACCTAACCCCAACAACAGCCTTCTAAATTCTTGGATTACATTTCCAGTAGCATGTGTGGGGCTTTGGAACTTGTACAATAGCAGTGTGCACCAATACACCAGTTTGGCTATTCACAGGAACATTTTGCCTTAATTGTCAGTCAAGTTCTGAACCAGTTCTTTTTAAGATTTCTGAGAATTTATTTTCGATGAACTGCAGGGACTGTATCCACCAGTGTTTTAAAAATACATTCTAAAAAATAAAATACTGAAATAAATACATGGGCAGAAGAGGAAGAGTGGAAAATATAAAACTAAAGGTTAAAAAACAGGATGAAAAGAACATGTCATCATTTATACCACTAAGTGGCAGTAGAGGATGAACTGTTGTAACCTCACTTGAGGAAGTGACACTGGAGCCATGTTTTATACAGTATGTTGAAGAGATCAACTCAATAAAGTGGACAATAAAAACTCTAATAAAAAATATATTTATTTAAAAAATAAGGAATAGGAAAAAAAGAGTGAATGTATGCATCTCATTAGCCCCAGTGTGCTGCTCATTGAGTGGCAGTGACTGGTGTGTTGTTTTTCATGAACATGAACATTTTCTCACCTCTTGCTTTCCTCTTCAGCTGTTGTGTGTGTTTCAGGGCTTTGTTTTCAATACATACGTTGGATGAATCAAGATGATGCTTCCAATGGAATTAAGTGTTTATGACAGGATCAAAAGAAAATCCTATGTAAGATGAGCAACCTCTGATTTAAAACTTAGATATTTTACTTGTTTTATGTCATTCAGTGAAACACAACCCACTGAAAATCATTTGACTTGCTTTTGGTTTTGCATGGCTTGCTATAATTGAACTATATTTTTTTTAAAACATATTTTCTGTAATTAATATTGTGATATCAATTCCAACTTTAGCCTTATTCACAAACACACTTCTATAAAATGTGCTGTAGAGGCTTCACAGAAAAACAGATTTCAGTACTGCCTGTTCTGAAATTACATTCTGTCTGCATGGCCTTGTGTGGTCATTTAGCTTAGTAGTGTCAAATGTATAAATACTGCAATAGGTAAGTGTTCCTGTGTGTGGAGACCCTGCAGATGTTTTGTGTGTATCTTAGCTTATATGTTAAAAGACAAATCGATTGAAACACTTTCTCTGCAGTTTATTTCCCATCATTTCCTTTATTATAAAAGTGAAGTCTGAAGTTATAATGTGTTAATGTCATTGTGATTGTCAGGGTTGGTACATTGATTACAAGGGTTACAAACTTAATTTTCATAAAAGTTGTTATTTTGGCAATTTGAATCAGTTGTGATTACAGTATTATGATTCGTAGCACTGTGTTTCCACCTGCGTCTTCCCCCTTTCTAAGTATTCTCCACCTTATCGATTGTCTCCTTGATCCAGTCGACATAGTTCTCTACTTTGGTATAATAACCCTTGAACTCCCTGTCCTTACAGGGGGGACCCCAGGACACGATACCAGCCAGATGAAACGGCCCTGTTCCTGCAGACAACGTTGGTATTACAAATGGACTCCCGCTGTCTTTTTGGCAGCTGTCCTTCCCTGTTGCTCCAGCACAGAACATGTTCTCAGTGAAAATCATGGGACTGCCAGTTGGCGTGCGAGGTGTATTCTGACACTGGCTGAGGGAGTAGACCCCGATTTCAGCGTATTTCAGCACACGAGACGTCACAAGGCTTTCCTTCCCTTCTGTCAACCCCCAGCCTGAAACTGTGCCTTGCTCATTTTCCACCAAGCCCCTGTTCACCTCCGGCAGACATATGGGAAGGAGGTTTGGGCCAAAATTCACCCTGGAGGTCAATCTGATCAGAGCAATATCATTGTCATAATTGATGCGTCCCAGAGGAAAATCACCTCTGGTGTAGCCAGGATGAATGATGATCCTCTCGCTATCCATGACCACCACATCAGACGATCTAAGTGACATTGTCCTTCCATCTACCAATCCACCATACAGGCGCAAAGAGGTTTCCTCCAACGCCTCCACGACATGAGCAGCTGTGACGGCCCATCGGTCATTGATCAGTGTTGCTCCTCCTCTAGATGGTTCTTTTATGAGAAGTTGCCAAGGTATTTCTCCCAGGTTTGCATTGCGACCTCCCAAAATCCTGCCTGCACTCGCTGGGGCGTTTTCATGCATCCCGCACACTGAAGTACACACACACAGATTCATATAATAAAGAAAACATGTTCAAATGGTAACTCTTAAATTTACAGGCCGTTAATTACGTTGTAACATGAAGAAATTACCAGGTAATTACAAATTTGAAAAATAGTAATAATAGAGTAAGTAAAATAGAAGCAGAATAGATGGGTTTAGTCAGTAATTCTACGGGAAATAATTGTTATTATAGCAGCGATATAGCCCATGTGTACGGGGTAAAACAGGGATTGTCTCTGGCTACGATTGAGTAATAACGTAATACTTTGGCAGTTACTGAGTACTTTCTCATATTTTAATTGAACAGCCATTTCTTTTATTGCTCATTAGTGATGTTTCACAGCATCATGTTCTACATAATAAATAAAGTTTTCTTTTTTCGGGGGGGATTTTAAGCTTAAGAAGCACTTAGAGGCTCTGTGCTACTGCCAGGATACAGTAAATACCCCTTTGTTTCACCTGTTTCTTCATATTACTACGTGATTAACAGCCTGTAAATTAAAGGGTTACAATCCAAATACATAAATTAATATTGCATAAAATGTGAGAATGTATTTGAAGTTGTACCTGGAGTGCATTTTGGCATCTGTGATGTTCCACTGCTTGATACCCATTTACCACCGGCACTGCAAGTGTATTTGTCTGAAAGATCGAAGAGAGGAAACAATAAGTCAGAGAACTTTGCTTGATTTAAGCGAGGGAGATGAATGTGCAAGAGAAAACCTCCAATAATCACCGTTTCCTTCCAGTGTGTAGTACTGTGAACTGCACCTCAGCTGGATCTGGCCTTTATACCGAGTGTGTGAGTTTTCTGAGTCCGTCAACTGAAGGATGCCATCTTCTGGGATGTCAGGATGACCACAATTCACAGCTATATGTAAGAAATGTAAAAGAAACTGTTAACAAAACCAAGACGTACTCCAAGATAACTCACTTTTATAAGAAAGATGTCTGACTCACGTTCACAGGGGTAACTAGGGGCCCAGATGCCTGTACTCTGGCATGTCGTCTCATACTGCAATGACAGCTTCAGGTGGCCTTGCTACATCGTGAAAATAGAACTTGATCATCTTAACACTTCTTTTAAATGTTTACCTCAAATATAGAGCTATTAAAGGTTCTTCTTCACTCACAGTATTCACAATATGGCCAAGATCACAGGCTACTGTCACTGTCTGACCCGGTTCATACTCTGGTTGCTGAGGAGTCACAGTGGAGTGGGAGGTGGCCACTGCTTGACAGACCTTTCCTGCGATGAACATGTCAGAGAGCGAATTAGTGACGAGCAAACGTCAAATAGCAAATGTTCTTTTCACCACTAAGGCAAAGATAAAGACGCCACAGCACCTCTGGTCTTGAAGTGCAAGGTGAAGCCTTTGTTGGTGCCGAAGCCGTCGGAGGTGAAGCTGATGTTGACACGATGTGAGTGAGTAAGGAAGGGAGACGGGGGAGGCGTGTGCCCGCAGAACGGTCCCATAATCCCAGAGGGGGTCTCAATCTGCAGACAAAACAAGGCAATGTGTGAGCCCTGACGTCCTCTCTGCTCCTTTCACTGGGGTGAAACATGCAGATGTATGTGTGTCATCCAACATCAACAGGAAAGATGTAAAATACAGAATAAATCCATGATCTACGTAGCACACAGTAAAATATCTTTTATGCATGACAGGTAGAATCAGGTAAATTGAGATAAACTCAGTCCAGTGGAGGGACTGTGCAAGGAGACATGTGATTGAGGACATCACGGGTACGTTTCATAGCAGCTGTACCCAAAGGAAGACGTTCTTCCAAAATGTGTGACACAGAGATACTGAAATGATCAAAATAGGATGTGAACCTAATATGTGAAATCCACGATTTCGACATTTTAGTCTGTACTTCCTCTTTGTTCGCTGCTCAGTTAAAAGTTAAAGGTTTTCGCAGAAACACGCTTTTATTCACAGTATGTTTTCTGACTCAGCACGTACCCTCAGTGCGTCTATGCATTGACCATCAGGGCTCTGCTCCACATCAAACACCCCAGAGAAGTGCAGCTCCAGCTGCAGGTGGGCCTCCACAGACAGGGTGTACCGACAGTCTGCGTTCTCCGCATACAAACCAGGCCAGGAGGGACTGGATATGTCCCCTTTGTTCAGTCCTGACAGATCTTTGCCACAACTCACTGTGTTGAAGATAAATTAATTGTTATCATCATTTGAATCGACATTAACACAATCATACACATCCTTCTTTTCTCATCCTTCTCTTTCTCCACCTCCTGACTCCCTGCTTCTGCTTCCTCTGGTTCTCACTTCATGTTTCAGTTTTGTTCCGTCTTCCTTGACTTGTCTCCACTGTTTCTGTCAATTGTCTTCTAATAAAAATAATAATAATAATAATAATAATAATAATAATCAGAATAAGGTTATTTGCACCAGTGCAAGTGTGGTTGTCCGTGCCCAGGTGGTAACCATGGCGACAGGAGCATCTGTACCGTCCGATGATGTTGTGGCAGAACTGGCTGCATTCGTTTTCTGGGTCTTCCTCACATTCGTCAAAGTCTGAAAGAATAAATTGACTAAAGGTCAAATGTAGAAAATAAAGAGCGATTACACAACACTTTAATTATTTGATACACATCTTACAGTGATTCCACAGCCATACTGATAATTGCAGGCTATTTAATCTTTGTGTTAAAGGTCAACACTGGACAGCTTTATCCAAACATGACAGTTAGTCAGTCTCAGCAGAATAAAACCAGAGGTTTTCCTTTTTCATTTGGAACTGACACTATATATTCAAGTATAAAGGTATTACGTACAAACTGCATGAAGTACATTTACAAATGTGATTGTAAAGCACAATATTTGATTGTTTTTTGTAGAGATACCAGCATAACAAATACAAAATATGCCTGGTCAGACATCGGCGAGTACGTAAATCTATGTACACACACAAAGTAAACTCTCCAAACGGGGACAATTTAAAAAACACACTAAAATACAATGGACTTTGGTTGGAAGGACACAACTGGAACTTGGATTTCTTTCTCTGCGTCTCACCTTTCACACTGTAAAAGCCTTTGAAGCCTCTGTGCCTCTTGATGTTTGAGTAGTCTGAGTGGAAAGAGAGAGAGAGACAGCCGCCCGGGTAGGAGACAAGCGAGGGATTTACCACGGACTGGAGCTCCTTAAAGTCCCTTTGGCCACACAGAACAGAAATCAGGTTTCCATTTGAAAAGACCTAGAATTAAGAGACGGCAGATGAAATCATAAAATTAGAGGGTGTAATCGCAGAAGTCTTCATTTATTTATGAGAATTTTGACTTCATCTTGACCCCTGACCTTCACGGCATCGTTTTCACAGTCCTGGCTGTCCTCCAGGTCCAGGTGGACGATCCTGATGGAGAGGGTGTAACCTTCACTGGCACACCTGCTCCAGTTCATACTGGCGTGGGGCTGGTATCCAATGGGATACCCCGGAGACTCCACCCATCCCAGCAGCATGCAGCGGGCCGGGTGGGAGAGAAGAAGAAGCAGGAGACTGGAGGGATGTAAAGAAAATTTCACGGAGAAAGGGAGAAGGTGTGAAGAGCATAAAGTCAGGAAAGAAAACATTAGTGTAGAATTTAAAGTGAGGGACAGAGAAAGTTAACCGCGCATCAAACAAACATAAACGAAACCATAACGCAACTGGAAAAGCAGCCAGAAGAGCGCAAACCTTCGTCATGGCCCAACATACTCCTGAAATTCAACCTCCAAATTGCACACACTCATAGATATAAGTTCCCTAAATATTCTCTGGGAAATTGGTGAAAGTGTCAAAAAATAAAAAAAAGCACAATGTCTCGCAATGTTAAAGAAAGAGAAACAAAATTCCTGGATCTGCCCCCTGATCCATATCTGCACCAACATTGAGAGGCTTCTCCCGTGACCCAAACTGCATTCTTCCACAAAGATTTGTGAACAGTTTTGAGTCACGCTGCTAAATAACAGACGGGCGAACAAACGTGGCTGAAAACATAACATTAACAACATGCATGTACTCAGAGTCTATCGCAAAACCACTATGATTCAGTAAGCATCTGTTCTATATTATTCAAATATAATATATGACACCCACCTCAATCTTAACATTGTGATCCCATCAAATCTCTTCTCAAATAAAAGACTACCTCAACATTTCACCTTCCCCTTTTCATATTAATTTAATTTCCATCTCTCCTACTGGCCCGCTGTCCCCTTCCTGTCTCAATCACATTTTGCATCCATAAGCATTTATAAATCTATTCGTAGATTGTTTTGTGCGTTTGCAGTGAGGAGGGAGGGAGTTGGCATTTGCAGCGAAGCAGACCGCCGAGCCCAAAAACTTTTCAGATGCAGTCTCTCTCTGCGATTTTGGCTCAATAACTTTCCTGCTCCGTGAGTCAAAGGTTCAGCTGAAACAATGGAGATGGAGTTTAAGGAAAGGGTGTGCTGAAGACAGGAAACGTCCTATTGTGCTGCAGCTATGGAAACACACACACACACACACACACACACACACACACACACACACACACACACACACACACACACACACACACACACACACACACACACACACACACACACACACACACACAGTCATCTCTCCATGACATCAGATGACATAACTTTGACATATATTGATTTCCTGGAGGCTTACCGTAATCTTAACCATAGTTAAGGCCATGGTTAACCCTAACCCAGTACTTTCCTAACACTTAACCTAACCTTAACCTAACCTTAACCTTAACCTTAACCTGATCTAACTTAAACCTAAACCAAACCTAACCTTAAAATTGTCTTCACCTTAAAATGTGATGATTTACATACATTTACATACACACGCACACAATCTCACAGTAAGAGGGCTAGGGCAGGAAGGAAGTGAGGAGAGACAGAGAGAGAGAGACAGAGAGAGAGAGAGAGAGAGAGAGAGAGAGAGAGAGAGAGACAGAGAGACAGAGGAGATGGAGGGGGAAAACAGCAGATGAGGGTCACTGGGGTTTTCCACCGTGTAGGATCAGAGAAGACATGAGAAGTAGGTAAGACAGAGAACAGGGGAAACACAGTAGTCACAGAGAGAGAGAGAGATTATACGGCAGGAAGAGAGTGGCGACAGAAGATCACGAGCACTGAATGAGTGCAGAAGAAGAAGTGAAGCAGAGATTTCACTGATCGGCGACAACATAAACATCAGAGGTCTGGAGCAGGCTTCGAGTGTGTAGGCACACATTCGACTTTTCACACACAGGAGGTGGGCCAGTCAAATGGGCTGCAAATGATTGAGATGAACTGCCCAACTGAGGACAAGTACCTAAAAGATGGAAGATGCTGTGATCGCTGTCCTGCAGGTCAGTCACTAACTTTTCTTTTCTCTTTGGACGATGAACATATTTATAGGTCTGTGTAAACCATGCAGCAGAGCCCGCTGTGTGTCTGATCTGTAAAACTATATTCAGCTTTTCTCTGCACCTCATATTCTGTATTAACGTCACCGTCTCTACGTCACACTTCTCATCAGGGACGTATATGCAGGCTGGTTGTGACGGCACAAAGAGGACTAAGTGTGATAAATGTCGACATGGGTATTACATGGCCACTAAAAATCACATGAAGGATTGTCAACGCTGCAAAGAGTGCAGTTCCAGTAAGTCATTCACTGTTGTATTTACACACACACACACACACACACACACACACACACACACACACACACACACACACACACACACACACACACACACACACACACACACACTGTTTCTGTCATCATGCAAAACAAAAGCATAGTGTCTTTCCTCCACCCTCCTTGCCCAAACTCGATTGAAATAAATCAATTAAATATACTTAATTTATTGTGTAAGTCTAGCTCTGTTGACTCACATTTCTAAGGCAGCAAGGGAGACAATGTTTTCGGGCAGGCAGGTCGGTTAGTGACAGACAGGCCAGTGAGTCATTTCAATCGGATTTCGAATGAAATGATTGGTCGTGTTTTTTACAATCCTGAAAAGGCAACAGACAAAAGCTTTTTCAGATTACTTTGTTTATTGATCCTGACATGAAGAGGATTTCAAACAATAAGATGAAAAGTGTTTCAGAAACAAATGACCAACCCTTCCTTTAACTTTATCTGTGTAGCCAAACATTACAAGTCATTCTCAGAAGACTTTACAACATCCATCCATTATCTACACTGCTTGTCCTTTGAGAGGGATTTTATGACATGTAGAATTTTTTTCCCAAGGATGGATGATTCATATTATTTAATGGGGCTGCTAGACACAGGCCCAGGGGCCCCAGAGGTCAGGGGTCTTTCCTGGACCAGAACCTCTGTGCGAAAGTAATAAAACCACTACTAGAACGGAAATATTTTTGAAATCACAACAGCAATATTCACATCACAGGAGCTTAGCAACAGCTAAGGTAAAATGTGTTATAAATAATGAACGGTGGTGCAACAGAGATGCTCCGACATACAAAGCACACTCTCAAGACATAAGAGAACAAGGTGGTTTGATGCAGAAACCAGAAAAAAATCACATCGTCATACTTTTTATACAAATATTTCATAAATCAGCCCTGGATGCAAAACAACTACAGAGACACAAAACATGAAACTGATTCATAACAAGCATAAAAAGACACAAAGAAGGTACAAACCAGCTTCATAGACAAAACAGCCCCACAATAGAAGAGACACAAAATAACCACAACGACTCATGAAACAACCAGGGGAAACACAACATTTTTTCATCATCAACACCCATGGATTTTTATCTCTGACATTTGTGAGAATAGGCATTTTTCCACATTTTCCATATATGCGCTCCACTGAGTCCCATTCGCGTTTACCTTTTACTTTCACCAGAAAGACATTTAGGAGAACAGAGGACTGGTCTGTCTTCAACAGCCAACACTCTTTAACTTTAACACACTGTTAAAGTTTCTCTGTGACACTTTCAGACAACAACCAGAGGAATTCCAAAGACTGTTCAGCTGCAGAGGACACGGAGTGCGAGTGTGAGACTGGTTTCTACTGTAGTAATGACAAGTGTGAGCACTGCCAGCCAGTGACCCAGTGTCCTGTGGGTGAAGGAGTGCGGGTTTCAGGTGGGGAAAATAAATAACCATAAACTTTAGCGAGCATTTGCATCATTTCATACAGTACAGCACTAAGTGTCAGTGGAAATGACACCACGTCTTATTCCCTCCTGCAGCCAATCACACCAATGATACCATCTGTGCTCCTTGTGAGGAGGGGACCTACAGCAACGTAACAGATTTCATCTCACACTGTAAAACACACACCAGGTAGGACGCTGTCTCCTCTCTTACTAATTTCACTTATTATATCGTATTGGTCTTTTTATACATCCCTGAGAGAAACATGCCCGATTTAACAACACTTTTCGTTTGTCATTTCCAGATGTCGGGAATTAGGCAGAGAGCTGATATTTCAGGGAACCCAAACAACCAATTCCGTCTGCAGTGACGTTTTACCTCGTAAGTCCACAGTTCTAACGCCATAATATTGTTTCTTCTCTTCAGATCTCAACATCTTTTTGGTTTGGAAAGGAAATGAATTTGTGCAGTGTGGCGTATGTTCCTTTTCTAAGAGACTCCTGTTGAGTTATTGACTGAGTTCCTGTTGACCCTCAGTTCCTATCGGTCATATGAGCAGGTTACTGAGAGAGGAAGTAGAAGTGAGACGGATCTCAAATCTGTGCGAAGCAAAAGATTCATGTGATGCACTCGATGGAGTTAAAGAGGATTCACACTGATGCTTCATGAGAGGAGTATAATGAACCAGAACAGTCCCTTTATGAAACAACATTTAAATTCACTAGATCCGGATTTTTATTTGGATCTCATGGATATCAAGATCTATGAATTATTTTCTGAGAAATCAATCAAACTGCTCAATTTTCAAAAAAAGTGACAAAAATCCTGGATAATAGTTAATAGAGGTAATAAACACTTATATCGGATGCAATATCTATACTGCTTATCTTTTGAGGGTCGTGGGGGAGCTGGAGCCGATCCCAGTTGATATTGGACGAGAGGGGATATCATATTCCCCACACAGAAAGACCCCAGCCTATAAGATTAAATAACATTAGATCACATAACACTGTGTTAAATCGCTTCACAGGGGAAAGAGTGTGGTTTTCATACAACCACAATTTACCAGTAACTCAACAAAATAGAAACTGAATGAGCACTCGTTGCTGAGGAAAATGCATAAAGCTTTTTTTTTGTCATTTCCAAGTCCTTTTGATTATATACAGAGGAAACAAGCTATATTTTGCTAAACACTCGCTTCCTCTCAACATTCACCAGAAGTTACAGTTTATCGTGTTGTCTCTCGTCCTCAGGTTGTTCCTGGATGCTGCCCGCAGGCCTGTGGTCAGGACTCTTGTTGACGGCACTTGTCCTGCTCGCTGTTGTCGTCTGCTGGAGGGCAAAGCGCAAATCGCTCAGAGCAGGTGTGTGCAAAGTTTTGTCACCTTTGTTCTCGTACTTTTAAAAGAAAGAAAAAAGTCTTCCTGACAAAGCGGTGTTCAGACACAAAGGCCATAACAACACATGCTGTCAGCCACAACTGTGACATGCATTAAGTCACATAATCAGCCACTGCTCGTGTATCCCCCCTCCCACTGTTTCCTGTACAGTGAATATGAAAACAATAAAACTCTAAATGAGATCAAATTCAATTTACACAGCACATTTTCTCATATTATTGGGAATAAAGTGTTGCCTTGGGTTATATTTCGGCGCAAAAGCAGAACATTTAGGTTTTATTTCGCAGCCGTGTAATGTGATGTTAGACGAGCCTGTTATGAGTGTGACTAACTGAAAGGGGGAAACCACATCCTGTACATATTCAGCCTGACACACTTATTGGGCAAAATGTGACGCACACTTCACAGACAGCCAACTCATAATGAGAAACAATTTGTGCGAAAGTGGCACAGTCCCACAATTGAATGTTGTTCGCTGACGTGCTTGCTGTGAATTACTGTATTTCCAGTGAAGCAATGTGCCAACACTGGAATTTACACATGAAATACGATACAAGTGTGGGGTTCTGTCAGTAATGACCACGAACCACCTAAAGGGCTCCTGAGTTTCTCACGTCTTGAGGCTGTTGCTCACTTTCACCCCTTTTCGACCAAGTTGAACCTGGTTCTGAGTTGGTTCAACTTTAAAGAACCAGTTTGTTTTTCCACAAGCTAGAGCCGCCATAGAGCTGCGTCATCACGCCACGGTATACGTCTCTGATTTCCCTGCAACACAAGCCTGGACATCAAGAACAGCATCAACAAAAGCTAGACTCCAGCTTCTCTTTTCAGTTTTGTTTAAAAATATATTCTTTTATATCTTTGCAGACTACACAAGCTCTGTTTATTTTTCTAATGGTATAACAATCACGACCCCAGCCACTGACACGTAAGGTTTTTTTTCTGCCAGACCAGCAAATTGTTGGCAACCACAAAGTATACATAGGCCCAAAAAAATTCCATGGCTGTTTGACCACATGAACGACTGAAAAGTGTGTTGTTCTGCGGGGGAACAACAATATACTTACACATTGGAATCTGTTGCAGCCTGATGAGTCAAATCCGACTTTAGCCTCGTCCTCTGGAAACTTTCTCAAGTCAGCAGGAGACGATTCTTTAATAGCAAGCACAACGTTTTCAGTTTGGACTTAATACATATTTTCATTGGAGCACCTCTGATGTGATAAGGTGGCATATTCAGTGGCTTTGAGAATAAAAGCTAAAGGCACCTTCACCAGGGAATAACCGAACAGCCTGTTCCTGCTGACCTGAGGGATCCTAACCCTAACCCTCGCAAGCAACTCAGACAAATTCAGCGGTTTCAGACCATGTAGGGCCTTTAAATATAAGCTACACTATATGACACTCAAAAGATAAAAAGCTTTTTCAGTTTGTCTTTTCTTTAGCATGTTATGTACGGTTGTCGTGGATGTAAAAGGTCTGTAAAGCCCCATATTTGCATAACGCACACCGAATGGAGGCCAACATTTCCTACGCACTCTGAGCTGCTGACTAGGGGAGTGATGTATATGTTTTTTGTACATTAGAGCATGTTAACCATTTCAAGTAATAACCCAAAATAAAGTCATGAACCTAAGTATTAGTCAACTTCAAAGAAAATCCCTTTAACACGAGTCACACTGAGCTGTGGTACATTTGAATTTTACAGCTTTATTATTTAAGAAGTATGAAAAGTTCTGCAGTGTATGAGGACCACATCGGAAAGCGTACCGGCGCTAAAAGCTGTGTCTGCTCGAGCCCGATCAGAGTAACCATTCAGACAGAAGTTGTTAACCTGCAGTTTACTTGATATGTTTGACCTTTCTGCAACAATTTATCATGGTTATAATAGGTGTCGCCTGCCTTTTCTGTGTGAAAGTCAGGTCAAGTGATCCCGTTACGGTGGAGGTGGTTCCCACAGTACTGGTGACGTCGCTGGATCTGTCTTTACCGTCCACAGAGCAGAACGGCCACTGCCAAGAGAGCTGTGTCGCGGAGGAGTGCAAGTTACCACTTTACAGGACAGGTGATAAATCCTTAACACGACTGCATGCACATACACACCAGATTTACAGCTTTCAATCTACTAAGTCCTTTTCCATCACAAAAGGCCAAAAGGGTGACTGACCTGCTTGTTTAGATACGTGCAATAATGATGAGGATGATGAGGCGTCCACTTGTTCCCAATAATATGTGATTTATTTACTTACAGTCCGGTGGGTTTTAAATCCAACTAAGTGCATCACCTTCCTATTTTACAAACATAAACCAAAACCAATCAAATCCCATCGGATTATATTACCTTGAGCTCTATTTACAGCGGCACCGTTTCCTCCAGCTGGTGGGAGGGACACAAAACAAAAACTAAAATGGTTGTTACTATTAAAGATGTCGATAAGAGAGAGAAGATGGGGTATGACACACTTCACTTGAAACCCTGAGCCCCAAAATGTACACACTAATAGATCACATACGTAAATCCTGCAGCCATGTGTGGACTCATTGTTATGATTATGCACAGACCTTTTTGAAGATTTAAGATATACATATGGGAAACAAATTAAAGGTTCAGTTTGTGGAATTTAGTGACATCTAGTGGTGAAGTTGCATGTTGCAGCTGAATACCTCTCTCCTTACCCTCCCCTTCCAAACATGAAAGAGAACATGTGGTAACTTCATTTGTCATAAAAACTCAAAAGGTGTTTAGTTTGTCCACTTTGGGCTACTGTAAAAAAAAAAACATGGCAGCCTCCATAGAGAGGATTCGCTCCCGGTGTAAATATAAAGTATGTAAATATAAAAAGGCTCATTCTAGGGTAAACAGTTTTTTCAATTTAGATGAAACACACTAGTGAAAACATCACTAAGATTATTTTATTTTCAATTTCTGCCAATAAATCCCTTTCACCTAAATCTTACACAATGGACCTTTAAAGAGAAATCAGAATATAAAAGTTAAGAGGACATAAATACACAGTTACACCAAACACATCCAACTTGTTCCTTTCATTTGTCTCCCATTCGTATATCAGAGTGAGAAGTATATTCCTCTCTTCAGCACTAGTCTGTTTCAATCTCCCATGTCCATAAGGTCTTTCGGCTCCACTATGACACCAACACCTCACACCTCAATAAAGTGCAAACTGGGTTTCAGACGGCAGTGTGACATTACTGTGAAGGATGGTCACACGGAGTATTGATTTTCATCCTCCCCCTCCGCAGATGAAACCCTGGTCAGCTGCGATGTGGAAAGCAGCCTCCCCATAACCCTGCTGAAGGTCTCGGCTTCATTTGTTGAATCCAGTCCCAACCCTGGAGCTGCAGGATATCGCACCAGCAACTTCCACAGGACCCACTCAGAGCCCCAGGAGGACGAGTGGTGTGGCACATAACGGAGTAAAAGTTCTCGTAACAGCACGGAGGGAGTTTAGAGTCACTCTCTGGCTCGGAGATGCTGTAACTTAAAAAAAAAAAAAAAAAAACTTAAACCGTAACTATTTATACCAACAAGAAACAAAGAGTATAGGCTTTTACTTTGTGGAGATAAGGGTCGCTGATTGTTTATCGCCCCCTGCAGGACTTTCTTGAGAACTCCAATTCTTGTGACGTGACATTTTTTACAGTGAAGCTATGAGCTAAAAATCCTGACATCAAGTAACTGACAGATTTATCACATGTGCAGATTTAACTTAAGCTAAAAGCAAACACTGGTGCAGCTCTTTACTTTAACTGGAGCTTCACACTGAAAGAGGTTTTAAGCTACAGCTCAGTGTGGTCTCTATTAAGGGATATGTCTTGTTATTGTTTAATATTTTTCTTATCAACAAACCACCAAAACCGAACAAAAACTAATCCTACAAAAATTTTCGCTGTAGTCAAATTATATATGGTATTCCTCATTACCGCAATATTTTAGCTTAATTTCTGGGCAGTGGGAGGAAGTGGAGACCCGGCGTCCATCGATGAAGTCTATGCATCTCACAAGCATGATAACAAAAATTCTAAAATCATTTATCTGTTGTTGGGTTTAGACTTTTCATGGAACTTATCGACAGTAAAATATAAAATTTTACATTTCTGCATTATCCTTTCATGTAAAGTATGTTTTTGTAATGTTGCTTTAATCTAATTTAACTTATTTTGTTGCAAATTCTGATGATTTGGCCAAAATTGTTTACATTTTAACTGTTGGAAGCCAAAAAAATAAAACTCTCCTTCCTTCTTTTTAAGTTTGCTGTAATCAGACTGTTGAATTTCAGTATTAATAAAAAGCTTTAGATATGCAGCTACACCCCCCCCCCACACACACACACACACACACACACACAGACACTTGAAGCTGTAAGACGTTGAGTATATTAACATATAATATTAAAGATGGAGCACTGATGCTGACAGAAGTCTGATTTGTTTATAACACAGTAATGGGTATAGTGCAATATGAGGAAGTATGTTTGGGAATGTTTACAAGTCAAGAGTCATGCTGCTCTTCTCATTACCATCACACAGAAACAACCAACAACATAACAGCACATATTCTGTCTTATTGCTAAATTTCAAAACATTGTTGATTACATTTTCAAAAAAACGAATAAAGGTGATACACATTTTAATTCCTGCACCAAGTGCTGGACAATTTTCCGGCTAAGAATAAATTGAGGTTATACACTAAACACACACATTTCCGCTTGACTTCAATCCCCCTTCTTGAAGACTTGCTTGGCAACGATGTCCTGAACTCTCATCTCCTGCGGAGAGAGAAACAGAGGATGGAGGGGGGGGCCGAGATTAAAACAGGGGGTGGGCAGGGGGGTGGGGGGTTAGAAATGAGCAGTGGGAATCAATATGACAGTTTGGCACATGAAAAAAGAACTAAATTAGAGATACACTAACCGAGGATCGCGTCCAAAAACACCATCACACCCCCCTTCTCTCCCTCTCCTCATCCTCTGACCTTGTAATCCGTCTCCCATTCTTTTCACCGTCTACTTATCTCGTTGCTTTTTTTATAGCTCCCCCCCCGTTCTTCCTGCTCCGGCTCCCCCTCACTCACTCATTAGTCTCTCACACTGCTCCTTACTCCTTCTGTGAAATCCACCATTTTAAAGCCTGGAGCTCGCTGGTATTTCTTTCCCGAATTTCTCCTGAACGTGGACGCAGCATCAACAGTGTGTTGTTTTGTTCGGACACAAACAGAGGTATTAGAAATCCTGCGAGAGCTCTTTAGCGGAACACTGCCGATTGTTTGAAATCGTAATCCACATTGACAGATAATCTATAATCTTAAACTCTTTAACAACCCAAACTAAAAGTAGAGTGCATTCCTCCGCCAAGTCCCAGCAGTCTCCTTATGAAACCAGAGTTAAAATCAGTAGAGACATATGTTTATCTGGATCTGCACCACAATGGCCCATCCCTTCACAAAATTTAATGGAAACCAGTTCAGTAGGTTTTGTGCAATCCTTGGCGGAGACGATGAGGTCCAGTCCTCTACATTGGCATTTCATTACAAAGTGCATTGAAGAGACTTCCACTTGTCTTTGCCCTCCTTTGTTCAGTGTCTTTTTTGCCCCTTCAGGCATGCACAGGCCAGCCTATTTAAAAAAAAAAAAGACATCTTCCCACAAAGACAACATGGTGCAACAGAATACAAACTTCCAGACCTTCTCTTCAAATCCAAATAAAATGTAAATGTGGTTTTGTAAGGCGACTGTTGGGCCTCGGTTGAAATAGAGTGTCCTTCTAGTCTGCATGTTCTCTCTCACTCACCATCTTTTTCCCTTAATGCTTTTATTTTCCTTGTTCCGTATCCCCCTCCCTCCCTCCCTCCCTCCCTCTGCTTTGGCCTCTTCCTCACATCTTTTCACTTGATCTATACTCTCTTACCAAATGCAGCTTGTCTCCCTCCAGCCAGTGGGTCCAGCCTCGGCCCTCTTTCTCGCCTCTCTGCACACAGAGCAGTTTGTCTCCTTCCCAGCTCACCGTGGTCTGCAGCAGCACAGAGATGTTGTGTGTCATTAGTATGTAAAGTGGCTCACGCTTTCAACCACAAGAGCCCTTTCGTGTCGTGCTAAAGGGGTTTTTGTTTGTTTGTTATTCATGCACCGGGTTTGAAAAGCATCCTTCCTTCTCACGTCGCTCTTTGCAGGCTGAAGCAGCAGGTGGTGGTAAGAACACAAGAATAACAGCAGTAGGTTTTGCTCAGACACTCAAACTTGTGCAAACGGAGAAGTGATGCGCTATATTCACCGAACTAGGAGCCTGTGAACTTGTCCGAATAAGTCGACGTTTATATTCAACAACACACAGAAACACACAGAAACACTCACCTGACACAAGCGTCCGTCCACTGGCCCCAGGTCTTCAGTAAACTCTTCTCCGATCGTGAAATCCATGTTGAAGTTCTTGAAGGTGGTGACCGTGCGGATCTTCATGGCCCCTGAAGCCGGGTCATGGGTGATTTCTTTACTCGGCTTCAAGAGACACACGATCTTCCTCAGAGCAAAGTTTATATCTGAGAGAAGATAGAGACACTTTTAATTCAACACAGGCCAGAAGCTAAACGTGATCTTGTTAAAGGGGAGCTTTGTTCGACACTGACAGTGTAAACACAATAACCCTGTGTGTGTCCGGGGTCATGTAAAGGACATGGTTCAGATTTCATTACACTAGTGTGATGAGGCAGATGAGATCATTTATAGAAGATGAAGAACAACTCAAAGTAACTGAGCAGTAGAACATACGAGCTTGATTAAAACGCAGCGCAGCGGAGTGGCTGTTTAAGAAATGGAGGATCTCTTCTACTGGACTTGTATTAGTCAACATGACGAGTTTGACTTGTTGCAGATGTTCCAAAAAAAGCTTCTCAGAGGCGACTCAAATGAAATCTTACCCAAAGCTGCGAGGTACGTGTCCATATTCTGCTGCTCCACCATATGAAACGTGCCGGAGTAATTAGGTTTGGACATGTTGCTGCGTTTGTTCTTTCCAAAAACACAAACAATCGCCAGACGAGCTGAAACCTTTGCTCCTCCTTCTTCTTCTTCGGGTCGAGTGAGGATCCTGCAGAGAAACACAGCCGCCCGCTCTGATTTCACTTTCACTTGCGCAACCTCTGTCTCTGTGGACAATGCCCGGACTGGATGAGGTCTGTGCGTAAAATGAGCGTCAGGACCGAAGCGTTGGCACCGCAGGCTGTGCAAGAAACTCCTCACTGTGGGTTTATGAAATCCTTTTCCACTCGGGTTTTTCCCCTTGCAGGAGCACATTCAGGGGGAGGTTCACTCATCTGTTCAGGGATCAGTGACGGGCAGGGGCGGTGCTTAGGATCCCTGAAACATGTGGGTGGGGTGGAGGTGAGCAGAGCATGGATAACACATCACAGACTTTATTTTTGTTATGTGTTCAGCAGATCAGAATGTTAATAATCTCAATGGGATTTGTTGTGATGTTTCATTTCAGACACACACAAGTTTGCACTTATCCTTACTAGGAATTTGCATTGAATTCCAGTCATTGTGCAACTTATCCCTAACCTAATTATTTTGTTATTTCTATATCCTTACCCCCCCTGCCCTGACCCCTGACCTTTACCATAACCTTAGAGGCTTTTCATGTAACAAAGGGACAAGTATGTAAATCTGTGCGTGTAGGTGTAAACTAAACCGAACTTTAACCTTAACACATTCAAATTGAAGGATTTACGTTATGCAGACCTTCTTTTTGTCTGAAAGGCTGACACTCAAAATGTGTTGAAATTTGAGACATGAGAAAAAGTGGAAAAAATCTTTAAATATATAGATCCCACTCACACCTGTTGAAACTGTGTGCAGTAAAACACATGATATGGTTCTTTAATACTTTCCTCACATTCCTCAGAAAGCTTCTCCTCCGACATCCGATGACCGACCTGCATTTTTGTGCTTGGTCTGAAATATCACTGACGTAGAAGAGGCAAACAATGTCACCGCAACAATGGACGGATTCTGACATAATGCCCCCCCGGGCTCAGACAAGTAAAAGGACCCCCGACTGAAAGAGACACAAAACACAAGACACGTTTTGCATCTCTTTGTCGTCTCTGTGTGTTTGTTTTCCTTTCTTAGAGATTATTTTTTCGTTCTGTTGAGTTTCTCTTGGTGATTTTTGAAGGTTTATCCGAGGGCCCTCTGGCTCCTTGGGCTCTGGCTCCTTGGGCTCTGGCTCCTTGGGCTCTGGCTCCTTGGGGCCCTGGACCTGTGCCGTGTAGGCCGACTTCAGCTAGGCCCACCCTATTATATCCCCATCCATCCACTTCAATTCAAAACAATTTTTTATTCATTTAAAGTGATGAAGTCTTTACATCTGTTGCCAAAAAACAATAATAAAGAGCAACTAAACAAAGCAGCTGATGAGAAGTCTTTACTAAAAAATAAATAAAGAGACAAGTGTTCACACATGATCTGCCTTTATTTTTTAACAACCAAGCATCCATGTGCCTCGTGAGATGTCAATGACTTATCTCTGATTTTAAACCATAAACATTTATTTTGTATAAGATCTTCACTGAAAAACTAATTCTTTAACATAAATATAATAACACAACACATTTTGGTTAAATCCTCTCAGTCTCTCCTATTTCTTTCTCAACGAGCCACTTTTCTTGTCTGACTTCGGTTTCTTCACCTCCTTCTTTCCTTTTGACAGATTCTCGTAAACGTCGTCCGTTTTTCTGGAAATGAAAAACAAAGCCGGTGAGTGATTTCTTTTTTAGGCGATTCAGCAGCTTTATGCATAAACCAGCAAACACTGACGCTAACTGGAGAGGTTGATGAACAAGGCTGCTGCTTGAGAACAATTTAAACAGAGAAAAGCCCATGGTTCCATCACTCAAAGCTGATGGCAGAGCTCCGAGTGGGTCACAGTTTACAGTGTGAGGAACTGAGTTATCTGGTGAGCTGTTTCATTTCCTCTGATTGGATAATTAGAACATTGTCCAGTTAATACACGAGAGGCTCCAGAGCCCAGAGGTCACACAAACAGTAATCACACAATAAAACACACAGAAGAGGGGTGTGTTGAATTTGTGTGTACACTGTAAAAAATAGTTTTAGCCTTGTTTATCTATTAAAGCATCACTTTACTCAGTGACTCTCATCGTGAAGAGTGAAAACAGTTCAGTGTGATGTTTTCTGTGGCTCTGGAGGAGTTTTACGCAGTTATTTAAAAAGGTCCTGATGACCTAAAAGACTATTTTCATATTTAAACAGTGTCTTCTTCTTCTCTATGATCAGAGACACAAATATCTCATAAAAAATTCCCCAAACAGCTGAGATATTTTAATCTGGACTAAAATTGTTGAAGTTTTACTAATATAAACATAAATTAAATTATACAGAGACATTTATTTATAGTCCACAGAAATAAAAGCATGAAACTTCCCTCCAGCCACAGCTCCATCTCTCTACTGAGTGAGACAGTGTGCAGCTCCACTCTTCCTCCACAAACTGCTGATGTAAGGCTGAACACCGTGAGCACGTCATGGTTTTTAAAAGAAAGTAGGACGGTGGTGTGAGGTTTAGAGGGAAAACGTGAACGTATCACACACACTCACTTTGAGATCTTCCTGGTCACTGGCTGGTGTTTGAGCTGCAGATTTCCGTATTCCGTCTCGGTTTCCTGGGGAGGAGAAGAGCAGACGGCTCAGAGAGGACTGACGTACTCAAGCTCAAAGAAAGGTCATGTGGATGGTTTTGTCTTTGTGATTGAATGTTTTCTGTCTCAGGGTCAAGGTTCGTCTTTCACAAGCTGCTCTGATAACGTATCACTCAGCCGGTCGTGTGCTAATCAGCAGTCAGAAGTACAAAGGCCCATTGTCACACAGATGTATCTCTGTGGATTTTCCCCACAACAACCTTTATTTCAGCCACAAGAGAAGATTCAATCCCAGAGTGTGTTTGATAGTGAGTCCCGCCCCCTGCTGCTCACCATAGAGGCGCTCTCCTTGGCCTTGGTGGTCTGAATGTACTCAGACACAGCCAGGTAGATGAACTTGTACTGCGTCTCTGTCTGCACCATCCCAGAGCGCTGCTCCCGCACCATCTGGATGTACTTTGGGATGTCGATGTCACAGTCCAGACCTGCAGGGAAGATGGAAATGAGACAGAAAAGCATTGGATGGAGAATAAAGAATGAATGTTTTCCCTCTATACATGTCTCAATAACTAATTTCTTTAAAAAAAATTGTTTTACCCAGAGTGTCAATGGTCTCGAGGATCATGTCGATCACCAGAATCGTGCCCGTCCGACCGATTCCAGCACTGAACAGATTCACAGGAGAAATGAAGTGAATATATCTTCCCATCACTCCAAAAAATATGCATTTAAACATAAACTGAACATCATTAACCAACGCTGGCTGCTCTGTGTGGTGCACGGTAGATCTTTTTGTGGAGGGGTGGGACATGAATGAACCAAAGAAGAACCCGATGAAGTTTGGTGCTGATCCACATCAGGGGTCGGATCCAGGATTTTTTTTTTTTCACTTTCGTTAACATTGTGAGGTCGGGCCTTTTTCTACATTTTCATTGATTTCTCTCAGAATCCTGAGCGGATCAGACATGTTTAGGGAACTGATATTTATGAATGTGTGCAATTTGGTGCTGAAATCTGGATCTAGTGGATTCAAATGTGGTTTCATTAGGGAACTGTCAAAGCACCAAATCCACATTTGTCACTTTGATCCTGAACGTTAGGGATCTCTTCACTGAATGTGCTCTGGACCATTGGGGGATACACTTGGAGTCACTTTGCTGGAATTAGGATAAATCTGAGGGGTGGTGAGATGATTGAAAAGATAGGAAACAAGAAAATAAAAATAACTTCTTCTCTCTCTTTTTTAAAAATTGTGAATTGTTTTATCTCTCCTAAAAACATACCTTCTTACTTTACTCTCACCTCAGACAAACTGTATTTAACTGCTTCATTTTAAAGGGCCACATGTCAACGATGTTGGGAACCTCTGAGTGAAGGTAAAGTATCTGATTACTTCTGTGTGGCTTTGTTAACATGCTCACATAACAAAACACTTACACAAGAACATATAATCGTTCAAGCAACAAGTTTTTAAAAAACACACAAACAGCTTCAGTGTCCCACAAATCACACGTGGAAAATTCCACAAGGATAAATTGTCAGTTGACTGAAAACCTTTTGTACGACTACGACTAATCTTAATCCTAATAATATGAACATTTTAATCTTTAACTTATAAGTATAAGAAACCAGAGCCTGGGAAACTTAGTGCTGTGATATTTACATTACACAACGGAATCACGCATTGAAAACCTGAGGATTAATGATCTCTGTGACACGCGGGGGTGAGCCACCATTTGGATTAACTTCTATCTGTGAAACATATTGTCTTGTCCTGCAAATTCCTCCCATCCCCCTAAATGCATTAACAGCTTCTTGGGATGTGAGAAATAACTGTTTAGATTAAACCCAAGATCAAGAAATAAAGCATCGCTGATGGGCGGGGCCTGGTTGCATCGTGATAATACAACGAAATTATCAACCAATCAATGGAACATAAAATTACAACATTTTTCATAATCAGTTAATTGTTTGGATCATTTATCAAGCAAAGAAAATGTCACTATTTGCTGCTTCCAGCCAACTCAAACGTGAGGATTTGCTCATTTCTGTTTTATTACAATGTTAAATTGAATAATGTTTAGCCTGTCATACCTCCGCCCAAGCCCAACAGTCCCCTTATGAAACCACATTTAAATAAATTCACTAGATCCAGATTTTCATATTTGTATCTGCACCAAATTTCACACACTCATAAATATCAAGGAAATCAAGGAAAATCTAAAAAACTCTTTCTCACATTGTTAAAGTGAAAAAAAAACTGGCAGAGGTAATTATAACGTGCATCTGGTGCTGTTTTTTAAGATTTTGTAGAATAAATGTTAAATTAAATATTTGAAAATGTAACGACAAATTAGTCAGTGAAAATAAGGATGCATTTTAAAGCCCAAATATTGCAATCAGTGCTCTGACGAATCGCTCAGCTTCACAGTTTGATTCCTCATCCTAATTATTCTGCAGGTTACACTTAAGGGCTCAGTTCAAATATATAAATATAAATATCTGTGAACGTCGACACATTCAGCTCAGTCTCCAGCTCCAGTCTCCAGTACCTGCAGTGGATGATTATAGGCCCAGCATTGGGATATTCAGCCTGTTTACAGTTGACTTGAGTGACGAAGCTGAGGACGCCGCCCGGCTGCTCAGGAACGCCGTGGTCAGGCCAGCTGAGGTACTGGTAGTGCCACACTTGACGAGATTTTTTGGGCTGTGGGACAGAAAACCTGTTAAAGTCAAAGTCTGCGTACACAGTGAAGAGTGACATGCAGAGAGGTCCGAGGCTACCTTGTCCAAGGGAGCGATCTCCAGAACCCGGACTTTGTAATCAGCAGCTTCTCTCTCCGACTCGCAGGACACCACGAAGCGCCCCATCTCCTTGGTGGTTTTAAGGTCCGGCCAGTACGGCACACATTTATTCTGCACCAAAATAAAAAATTACTGAAATTAATCCAAACTCCATTTGTCACTTCAGTTACAAAGAACCTCTGCGTGGTTTCTATATCTGTTTCTATATTGACCTCATATTTTTCAGTTGTTTGACTTCTAGATGTAAACTTCTTGCACTGTTTATTTAAATTTTTATGGTATTTTGTTTATTTTAATATTGATTTTTGTATTGATTTTGATAATGGTACGTTGTAATGAATGTCATCTTTTCTGTCCTGTTCAACTCAAATAAACATATATATATATATTTTGTTTTTTATTTCATGTCAAGTCAGCTGTAATGTATTTATATGACTATTTTTCACTTATTATTTGTTTTTGTTGTCAAATGAGAATAAACTCCTCTCAGGGAACTGTCATTAGAGATTTTTAATCAAACTAAATAAAACAAGTTTTACTTTCCCTTTTTGCCATTTTGAGAGTTGATTCAATAAAGACAGTTCAAATCCAAACCAACGTCCGTGACTGTTGCTTTGATACTGACCCGTCCTTTCTCGACCTCTCTGGTTGTCATGACGATCACGCGTGTGTTCTCCTGCCATACCATCTGCCAGAAATCATTGACGGTTGACGCTAGGCAGCCCTGACTGGCGATGTAAACTTTCTGATCTCCCGACTCCCACAGGTTGTTCTGCAAACAACAGAGTGAATCAATACACACAACAACCATAATGTGACGTAACGAATGTCGACGAGATGAGTATCTGTCAGTTTCCTGTTGTGTGTCTTTTTATGCTGTAGTCATTTTGTGTTGCTGTGAGCGCAGAGAGTTTGTACACGAACCTTCACATAGTTGCCGTTGATGTAATCTGAACCCACGGCGCTGGGATCTGCGTCCTGCAGCACGACCCTGGTGTCATCGACTTGTGGGAGAAAACAAGTGACAGAGAGAGACGGAAAAGACGTTTGGTTAAAATCAGAACGTGGATGCTTTAATGTAATGACACCGAAAAAGGTGAAAACTCACAGGGGAGAATGTTCTTGTATCTGTTTTTGCTTTTGTTCTCAGGTCTTTGTCCTTCCTCTCTGCTCTTCTTCACCTTCGCCTGCAGCTTCTGCAGAGCCTGGAGACACAGAGACATGACGGTGTCACACAGTGGGAAAGATATGACTGTGACAGTCTGCAGTTTTTGCTGCTAGAATACAAGAAATGTATCTATTTACAGTTTTATACTAACGAGAAATGATAGAATGAATCAATCAAACTCTCATTTTACTGGATCTTACTGGAGCTGTGTCTCCACTAGAGACAGAAAGTCATGTAGCAACTTTAGATCTGTCTTATGATATTCTGTGGACCAAAGAATGACTTCAATATTTGAGACTAAATTATTACATAAATAATGAAATAATTTGTTATTTAGCTTATTGTAACAGCACACACAACTTTTTTCCTTCTCCTTTCACTTGATATTAATTGTTTTTAACATGCATAGTGTTTTCAGTAAATATCACAACATAATTACAGCTGTTGTGATTTACTATATGACTCTGGTGCAGGGCTGATGTCTATCACCACCACAAGCTGGTGCTATAACACCTCTGCCGTCTCGCTGGACACAGAGAGGAAGTGACTCTCGAGATGTGAAAGGTTGATTTCAGTCAGTTTGTAAAAAAGTGATGTGATGTCTAATTTACTTGTTAACCACTTCAGGACAGTCCACCAGCGATGGTGAGAAACACCGAGGTCAAACCTTACGTCAAACTCCTCCCAGAATCCCGCTTTGCTCTGCTCGGCCTCGCCCTCCTGCTTCTGCTGCTGTGTGGTCTGATTCAGCTCCTTCACTCGGCTGTCGATATCTGCTGCGTTCACTCTGGTGGAGTAATACGGCTGAGAGACGAGAGCGCGGGGGGGAGAAAGAAAAGGATTGTTCTATTATATAAAATGTTACTTTTCTTTATGTGCCTATTTTGAGTTTCTGTGTGTTTTATCTTCTTGTCTATGTTTGGTTGAGGCCATAAAGACAAATTCCAGTTGTTGATGTGGCAAGAAAGTAGTGGACCTTGAGAAATCTGATTATAGAAATGTTACGTGATAGAAAATCTTTCAAGTTAAGACCAACACAAAGCTGCGTGAGTGACACATGTCTGTGCTTCTCAGCTTATGATTATTTTCTTATAACGGACACAATCTTCACAAATGTTTGTCACAGGGTTTTTTTTCAAATTGACCTGGAAGAGTGAAGAAAGGAAATATAAACAAGCAAAACCCGGTAAGAGACAAAAAGTTTGAAGAAAGAAACATAAACACATAAATACACATCTGTACAAAAAAAATATTGCCTCAAAAACTCAGTCTACCTGTTTGAGATGCACCCAGTTACCGGACAGCTCCTCGATGCCCTTCCGTTTGTAGAACTCCACCAGGTCTGTGAGCGTGTCGAACATCTCCGAGCCTCCCACCGTGTACCTGTCGTTCTGAACACACACGAAAACACACAACGCGTCAGGTGGGACGCACGGAACCAAACAGAGAGTTCCGTGTGAGGAAGATTGGCCAGTTACAAAGTCACATATGGAATGAATCGTGTGCAAAATGAAAATAAGGGATATTTTTGATAAAATAGGTTGGATAAGCTTTTGTAGAAGCACAATACGACTTCATATCATTTAATTAAAATAGAAATAAGTTATTTTGGGAATAAAAAATTATAGAATATTCTCTGTGTGACAAAGAAATTGCATGTAGGTTTTATGTAGGCCCACAAAACGTTATTTTCATGATTGTTTTAATTGAATAAATGACACAATTTACTGGTGATGAACATGATTTCCTCTGTGTAAAAGGCCTGAGCGTATTCGGATGTGGTCCCACCTCTGCATTAGAAACTGCAGTAACAGCTTCTGAAGATTAGAGTCGACAATCTCACCTGATCTTTGCCACGTGCTCATAAAAAGGCCTTTGTTGCCCTTCCAGTAATCTCACATTAATCTTCTGCACCCCACCGATGCACTAAAACAAGGGCATGTTTTTTATGACGTCAACTACAGCTACGAATAAAATGCAAAGGCCCAGACGGCGAGTAAACAACACAATCTATGAAAATTAGTTTGAGAGACGGACGTGTGACGTTGTGCTGTGAACATCGTTCGACAGTGTGTGGACAAATATAGCTTTTTGTACCCGCAAACTACTGGTGGTGGAACATCTGAAGTAAAGCTATTCCTGACATTTAACACCAATGAATTTGCTGAAATAGGAGCAACAGCCTTTTATTGCGCAAGATGGGAAATGAGACTTTAAGCCTATTTCAAAGTGCAAATTGCACAACTTTGGGAATACCCCTCAGATGTTTTTTTGTGTGACGTGAGGCTGTTTCTGTGAATAATTCTGTGTAATACTGATACAAATAAATCAGAGCTTCATGCATACATAACATTTTATGCCAAACACACTCATGGTCACACACAGACAAGGACAAGCACCCACCTGGCACATTATCTTAATGTGGGAGACCCGTTTCGCTCCCGTCTTGCTCATCTCGCCCGTCTGAACAGACAGGACAAAGTCTCCAGGTTTGGACAGCGACTCTCTGACCAGGAACGTCCCCGGCTCCTCTCGTGCACTGAGCAGCTTCTCTGCATTTGGGCCAGACAGGTGACCGTGGTACCACCTGCGTCAGAAAAAACACTGAGGGTCCATGATGCAAACATGTTTTTAAAAGGTTTTCATGAGATTAATTGTGGCTGTTTGCTGTGACCTGCAAAAAGATGCACGACTCAATAACGTGTTTCATGCAGAATATGGACATTTTGCACGCAACTGAAAAATGCAAACAGAACGTCTGCTCTTTTAAACTGCCACACACGTACTGTACGTGAGCTCAAGAGGATTGTGACTGCACTGTGAACCACGTGCATCGGTCTATTCAAGGATCAGATAAACACTGATGTTGAACATTGAACTGTTCTCCCCAGAATCATAAATGCAGAGAGTTAAAAACAGCAAATACTAATTAAACAGGTTATATTTATGTTCACCACTGTACTGTGTGTGTGTGTGTGTGTGTGTGTGTGTGTGTGTGTGTGTGTGTGTGTGTGTGTGTGTGCTCTGTTAAGTTCGGCAGTGACTTAATTTTAGGCACAGTTTTCGATTTCTTCTTCTATACTTCCTGCTTTGTGGTCGGAAAATTTCTGATGGCTGAAGAGGACAGAGTATTTATAGCCTACCCCCCCCCCAATCACCCACCCACCGCACACACACACACACCACCACCCCACCCCCATCTACAGAAAACCACTGCTATACACGACACACTGTCCCTCTCTGTTCTTTCTGCAGGTTTCTTAAGAGGGGATTATCTGATTTGCTCAAATCACAGTTTATTATTTACAGAAGAACAGTTTTTTTTTATCTTCAGCAGGTTGCATGAAGCACCTGCAGAAAAACAGCAAAAGGTTGTGTCCATGCTATTTTGCAGAAGGTAAAGAACAACCTGCGCAGAAGACGGATGACTTCAGCCATGCACATGCAGTTAAATGTCTGTGTCATTCAGGGTTACAGTTGGAACTAACCAGGCTGCAGTCGTATCTGAAACTCTGATCAATCACATGTGACAATGCCAACAAGTTCATGGCCCCCCCGTCTTATTGAGACTTGTTTTTTTGAGAGGCTGTGATCTGCCACATGCACAAGGCCGGACGGACAGAAAACGGCATCGCATGGTGACCTGTGGTGGTGTGTGCAAACGTGCATTTCTGAGATGAGAGATAGAGAGAATGAGATGAGGAAGATGTATGGTGAGAAATAACACAGTGGTGTGTGTGCAATAGAGGAAGACAAGTCAGGTCTGGCCATTGCTTTCAAAAGTGTCAAAACTTAAAGTTTCCAACCGCAGCAACAAAAGGGAAGTTAAACAACTGACAGAGAGAGAAGGACGGGGGGGGGGGGTGCAGACACAGACACACACACACACGCACGCGCACACACACACGCGCACACACACACACCACACACACACACACACACACACACACACACACACACACACACACACACACACACACACACACACACGCACACACACGATTACAAGTTGTGTCCTCCTAAACTGGGTGAAACTGTTTATCTCGACTCGTTTCCAGCTGTGAGAGAAAATCCAGCTCCAGCAGCGAGGACATGGAATTCAAATGTTCAATATGAGCAGATCTGAATAAAAACTAGCACTCAGTGGAGCACACACAACAAACCACATTCAAATTTGGATCTGCACCAAATTTCACACACCCTAAAGTCCCCTAAAAATGCCTGATTTGGGGGGGAAACACCCAAACGCAGTATGTTAAAGTAAAGGAAAATAATTCCTGGATCTGCTCCTGATCTGGATCCACATCAAAATTAAATGTCATCCTTCCACCAACTTTACTTTTTGCATAATCAAACCAACAAACAAACAAACAGACGAAAAAATCCCCTCCTTGGTGGCAGTAACAATATTAACGTCTATTTTTGAACCTACATTTGACAAACTTTAAATCTGAGTTCAAGACGTGTGTGTGTGCGTGTGTGTGTGTGTGTGTGCACCTATCAGCAAGATCTTTGTAACATATTTTTGTTAATATAGTAAAAGACATGTGAAATTAAACAAAACATGTTTTAATGAGAAAAATATAACTGTGGACAACTATTGTCCTTTAATTTACCCCCTGAGGAGGTTGCTAAAGAAAATGAGACAAACTTAGGAGACTGACATCTGTGAGTGTGTGTAATTTGGTGCAGCTTGATTGGAGCAGGCAACTCAACTTATATAAAGGTATCTATTCTCTATTTAACACTTTTAAATGTCTTTACAGCTGCATTTAAGCCTCATGAAGCCTCGACAGCTGTGGGTGGTGCACCGTGGGTGGCTATTATCTTTATATTTTAAAAATTGTTATTTAAAAAGTGGCTACAGATGAAAAGTCTCTGCTCTGTAGGGAAAGATTCAAACTGCAAAATGACCCTTGATATCCATCCTTTTTAACAGTGAGGTGAGTTGCAGTGAAGCGTGCACACACCTCTCTGTGGTGGGGTCGGAGCAGTTGAGGGGGTATTTGAGATCGATGGTGGTGCCGTCCTTGTCCTGCAGGATCCCGCTCTCCGCCGTGTAGTAGTCCACCAGCTCCGACAGGGTGGCGAACTTCTCTCCACCGTACAGGTCGTAGAAGTCGCCCGTGTTTTGGATCCGGATGTGCGTCACCATATCGTCCACCCTGAGACAAAAGAACCGTTAGGCCGCACCAACTCACCGTCATAAAGCTTTCCCTTAACAAAAAATATTACTTCCTGTGGAAAGTAAAGAGACCGTGAAAGTTTAAAATGCACAACAATATTTTTTTCAGACTTATTTCCGATCCCGCAGTTGGATCCAATACTGTGCATGTTCTGTATTAACTGTGAGCTTTCAGTATCTGTAGTCTGTGTTCTCTCATGCAAAGACTGAAGTAAACACTGTCTGTCACTGTCTGTCAACCATTAGAGAGGACAGGGTTTTTCTCATCCTTATTTATAGCCGTTATTTTAGAACTAGGAGCTGCTGTAGTGTGATCGATAATAATCTTTCACATTTGCATGTTCAGAATTGTCAGATTGACCCCCACAGCTGCTCATGAGAGAGGAAACACCACCAAGCGAAGAGACTTTCCCACAAAATACTGTACGTCTCCATAAATATAACACAAATGTCTCTGTGAAGCGTTAGTTGAACAGACGCCGCTTTGAACCACAGACTGCCCGACTGTGATTAGTGTTTCACTTGATCTTAAAGGCTGAGGCGCTGATCAGAAGCTGTGTGTCACACAAACAGGATGGTTCACTCAATTCACCCTGACATTTCAGCTATCGCAAAAATCTTCGTTTGATTCTGTCGGTCGAGTTAGTTTTTGCAACCGTCATTTACTCAATTTTTTTATTTATTCACTTTTAAGTAAGGATATAAAATGTAATTCTTAAAAATGTAAAAGCATCCTTCTTCAGTCTTTTGTATTGTGCAGACAAAGGGGGAGAAGCATCAACATTCATGTCTACGGTTGCAAAACACATGGTGTGCAAATGCAAGGTGTGAGTGGAAAATTGGATTTCCGTCTTTACAGAGTATTTGCACATTTGTCTCTTTTCCTCAAAGTTTTACAATCATGTTGTAATAAACAGTGAGTTCAAATGCAACTCATTCATTTAGAAATTCAATTGAAAAGCAGTAAAGATACGATTTGTGTGTTTTCGTGTGGAGCTGGACCGAACTACTGTGACGACCTATTTCTTTGTCACTTATGTTCTGCTTTAAGGTTTGATAAGTGAAATAGCAACATGGGGGACTTTTCAATCAACTATTCAAGAAGGAGACCGTAAGATTTCCGCTCGGCTGTTTAATCTGTGGTGTTTTGCACCATTACCTGACGGAGAGGGAGAAATCTCCTACATTCTTCTTGCTGGGTCGAGCCAGAAAGCTGCCGTGAATGCCCCGAGTCTTCAGCACTTCTTCGGCCTGCAGGCCGGTGATGTCTCTGTGGAACCACCTGCATACACACACACACACACATGACATTTTCCCCCCATTTTATTTTGAAAACCATTAAAAAGTTTAAGGCAAAACACCGACATCTGGTAACTTGTGATGAGTTTGTTTTTATTGTTTTTAGATTGAACAAATAATTGATTCATTGATAGTTAAATGAATTGATACTGAAACAAAATGTTATTCTCATCCCTCGTCCAGCACATTATTCTAAACCGTTATTCTGCTCATTCCGTCTACAGACGTGTTGAGGCATAATGTACTATGTGCAATGAAATTCTATTAAAACAGCTCAATGTCACAACACTGAACTGTGACTTATCACAACTACAGTTTAACCTAAAAAATAAATACTGTAAACTCAATTTAACATAAATGCACCAGTACAGACAAATTATTTGACGTCTGAGAACCACCAGTATAAAAAAACTAAGTTGAAAAATCTATTTCTCATCGCAATAGTTTTCCTGCAAATCTACAGCTTTCAGATTTAGTAGTTAAATTACTTTATTCAATAGTCTCGTTTTCATTGTTGTAGCATAATTACAATTTTACAATGTTCAATGTAAAGCTTAGAATATGACTGAATATAAATATAAGCAAGGTGTTAAACTAGTTTTGACCCTTAGATCGAGTTTGTACTTGAATATGTTTGTTCCCTTTAACTTTGGGCTGTCACACCAGAGTTTTTATACAGAAAGAGACAATTTGAAGGAGAAGAATCACAGAAATAAAGAAGTGTCGACTCAAGGCAAAGGGAAGCTCGAAGTTTGAGGAGAGGAGCAGGTTCGTTTCTCAACTTCTGAAATAAAAAGGTCAATTATGACACAATTTCTTTACGCACACAACACATCACATGATACCAGACGACGGCATGATGGGCCGACAGCTGGGGGGAAGAAAGAGAAGGAGGAATGGAAACAGAGAAGTTGTCATCGCGTCTTGCACGAGGACACAAACAGAGTTAGAGCTGGAAGGAGCATTTCGGAGCCTGACTCACCGAACCATGTTGTCTGTGCACTTCTCCTGGGAGCAGAGAGACGGAGAATGATCGGTGAAGAAGCGTCACCTGGACCTGAACCATGAGTGGAGCATTTACATTTTTTATAAACAAACAGTCTGTTTCTCTCTACTTCCTCAGTTCACAGGAGAACACTCGCTCACTCATTCCACTTCTGACACCAACATCCATCTGTCTCGTATGAAAACTCCAACCCTCTGTATCACACCACATTCACTAAACAACGCTCAAACTACACACACTCTCCTCCTCCTCCTCGGGTTTCCCTCCACCCGGTCCTCTGCCTGTCTCACCCCCGCGATGTCCCCCATAAAAAGGGAAAGCAGGTGAACACTTACTCTTCTCAGCCGCCTCTGAAAACAACTGACACGTCTCCGAGACGCTCGGACTGTCAACGTCTCTATCACCTCCCCTCTGTCGTTTTCTCTCTCGCTCTCCCCCCTTCCTTCCTTTTTAAGTCTCCTTTCACAAAACAGTGAAAGCAACAAGAAACCAGAATAGCTGATGGGCCAGAATTTCTCTCCACCTACAACACATACAAGGCTTTTTCTTTTTTCTAAAGATGGATGAAAGAAATAAAGAAAAAACAAAATCATCAGACCGACTGTCCAGTTATTCCTCTTTGTCCTCAGGAATAAAAAAAAATTAAGAAAATACAGTTTGAGCTTCTCGTACCTAAACAAACCCACGCTCTGTCTCTCAGCCTGTTTGCAAGGCTTTCCCTCTCACCTGCCCACCTGCCATCGTCTGTTTGTTCTTTACTTCCAGGTGTGTTGTGTGTGTGTGTGTGTGTGGGTGTGTGTGGTTGTGTGTGTGTGTGTGTGTGTGTGTGTGTGTGTGTGTGTGTGTGTGTGTGTGTGTGTGTGCAACACGAACGTCAGAGTCGCAGAACACTTCCTTATTTGCAAACCAAACCTCCCATCTCTATATATGTGTGTGAGCTGCTTTCAGTGGGTTTGACTATTTGTAACCGTGAACCGTCATCGTCAGACCACCGAAACAACAACCCCGACATTGCGAGATCCAGCAAGAGACACACGCGCCAGATCCACGCAGGAACAACAACTGTCCTAGCCGGTTTTCCACATTTATCATGCAAATCATGTTCACCCACGAGAGCTTTGAGAGGGTCTATTTATGTCTCGTGATAAAACTTCAGAGAGTTTGACTTCTAAATGTCAATTTATGTAGAAGTCAAACACATGTTCCTCATCAGACTGTGAACTATAAACTGTGGGGGTTTTCATGTAAATATGCAAAGGTCGCACGAAGCTGTGTGAAGCTGCAACTGTGGGCAAAAAGATAAGAAAAAGTAGTAAAAACGTATATGGAGTAATTTACAGTAGTGCCACTATTCTATGTACACACACACACACACACACACACACACACACACACACACACACACACACACACACACACACACACACACACACACACACACACACACACACACACACACACACACACACACACACACACAGAGAGAGAGCACTGCAGATGTAGTTCACCGTGGTAACAACAAATATCACAGCTTGAATTCCTCTCCTCATTGGCTGGTTTAGCTTCTCTTCCCCTCTGACACAACAGAGCTTCACTTTTCAGGCTGACACACAAACACACACACACACACACAAACACACACAAACACACACACAAACACACACTTATTTGTTTGTGTTCAGGTGGTTTACTGCACATTCTCTCTCTGGTATTTCACTCTTGTCTAAACCTGTAAAACTTTACGATAATATGTTTAGTGTTGAAACAAATGTAATCTTTGATGATTCCTGCTTCTTGAGTGTGAATGTTTTCTTTTCTCCAAGTGTATTTTACTTTCTGGCTTCATCAGCATTTTGTGCTCTGGGAAATTGTACATGTATAAGAGATTTCCCACAATTTTCGTTGTTTGGTTTGTTTGGAGAAGATATTGAAATATTGAAATTTATTTTAAATAAATGCACTTTACACCACAATGTTAATAAAGTTAATAAAGATCTTTGGATCCACATCTGGCTCGGTATCGGTAGTACTTCTTATGTCCTGTCCAAACTTTCGAGCAAATTTGAATTAAGTCCAACATGGTTCTTCAGGATAATCCACATAGCAAAGAGAAGAAATGAAAAACAGAAAGAAGAAACACAGAAGAAAATTGTAAAAGTAAAGTAACTGAGAAAGAAAGAGAGAAAGAAGCAGCAGTAACGTCGGTGCGCACATCTAACAAAGACAAACACATTTAGAAAGGGTAAAGATAAGTGTGAAATGTAGGTCAGAGGAAGTTGTTTTACTTTATCATATAAAATATATAAGACACTCACCTGTAAGACATTGTTTAGACTCTTCTTCTCTGCAGGATCAGCGGAATGGACTCGTCTGCACCGTGACGAGTTGACTCCAGTTTCCTCCTCTGCGCCGTTTGTGTCTATGATGATGTTCAGTGTCTCTCCACCACTGAGCAAAATGAAACTCACAGAAAAAGAGTCAAGTTAAATATACAGCACTTCATGTATTTCTGTCTCCAGGTTTGTATTCGCTCACAGTCCAGCAGTGGCTCGCGCTGAGCCTCCGACTCGCTCCCTCACGATAAGACATCAGGCTCCATTACCAGCCCAGCCGATCCTCCGGCCCTGTAATTGACTTTAATTTTCTAAATTGCTCAACTATCTGAGGGATCTAATCTGCTTGTTCCTGTCCCCTTCTGCCCCGGCTACTCCTTTCATGACCTCTTCCACACACAAAGGCTCCTTCTCAGTTCCCATGTTCTGCTGAATATCAGCATTTGCCTTAATGTAAATTTCACATTTTTGAGGTTTGCATGCAAAGTGAATCATACGTCACGAAAGTGTAACATCTTTTCCTGAACTGGTATCAGCACTCACTGAATCGTTTTTCTCAGAAGCAAAAGGAAAAACTTTGAGGCAACAAGAATGGGACTATGTAGAAAATGTGGATATCTGCACCAAAACCAGTTCACAGGGACAATACTATGAAGTGTAAAGTGTGTTCAACAGCTTAACTTAGCGTATTAGCATGCTAGCATTTGCTCAACAGACCTACACACAAAGTGCAGCTGAGATTGTAATTGGCTTCACAGTAGTTTGGACATAAACCAAAGAATTTGACAAATTCAAACGTTTGACCTGAAGATAGCATAAGATGAAAAGTAAAAGAATTACCAAAGTCATTACAAGTCCATAGACAGTGCATCTTAGGGTTTAAGAGATTTTACACCAAGAAAGGTCAGTGGATCACTAAGGTCAGAAGTTATCACAGTGAAAATGAATGTCAAAAAGGACAAAATCTCACTTCAATTCAACTCCTGGTTATTGTGGTTGTCGTTGTCCAACTGATGTTTCAATCATACGTCGCTAAAATAAATAAATACTTACAAACTGTTACTTTCAAATAAAAAGGGACAAACGTTGAAAAACTGTTGACTTTTTATTGTAATCCATAAAAACAACAGCAATGATAAAAACAACAAGGTGGTAACCAGAATAATAATATTCAGTAATGTAACGATAGACAGTAAGAAATTAAATTAAGATTGCCATCATTCTTGAAACCATCCACGGTACCTAAGCGCTGTGGAGCTATTGCAAGTCCATATTTTAGGACAGGATCATTTCCAAAGAGCAAATCTGTGTCGCCGTTAGGAATGTGGAGGTGCTGGTTGGGGTGTGAGCGCAGAGAGCCGCTCTCGAATCGGGGTCTACTGATGGGGCGAGCGGAGGTTTGGGAGGGAGGGCGAGGAGGGAGGGAGAGGTAACAGCGACAGTAACAGTCTCTCAGTGTGGGGGCATTCTGCAGTAGAGATGCACATCAATATGCCCAATTTATAGATACACACACGCACACACACTCTTTCGGTCTCCACACGCACACACATATAGGTGAGGACATTAGAGTTGAAAAAAAGTTAAAATATCACAACTTTCTACAGGTGAGAATGAGCACAATAAAATCCCTTGATTTCTTTAATAATCCAAAAGTTACTACAAAGCACCAGTATGCTGCAAACATGCTGCTTTTTCTCCCGTCTACCCTTTGTCAGCTTAATGTTACACGTAGTTACACACACAAGTTTGACCCTGCTGTAAAGACAGAACAGGACAGGTCAGTGGAGCTGCCTGTAGTAGTCACAACTGTCGACAGTCCTCAGGTTAGAGGAGTTCAATCTGAATCCCAGTGGAGGAGAAAACGAGTTTCTAGTCTGCCACAGAACGAGAGATGATTCGTTCGTTCACTCCCGTCCTGCATCTACAGGTCCAGTCTTTTCAAATTCAAAGTCCAGCAGCACAGCTGATGTTCTTCTGAGTCCGGAGATGGGTTGGGGGTGCAGAGCGAGGAGGACTAACCTGACTGTGCTGTACACGGTTGTTAAGGGGGAGGACGTCTGCTACATGGCGGTGAGGTGAGGGCGACGGGCCTCGGTCAAGTCAGTGAGCGCGACATATGTGAGGTGATTGGTCAGCGCGGCACCTGCATCTGCTGTGAGGTCTGTGACTGGTTCTGGGCGGTGAGGTCAGGGCCTCGGCTGGCCAATCGGCTGAGGATGTTCCTCTCTGACATTTGCAGCCGCACAGCTACCGGGGGTATCCTAGCAATGGTCGCTGGGAGACGCGTGACGTCGGCCTTCATGTCACTCAACAGTTCCTCGAGCTGTTTGAGAACTGGAAACACAACATGGAAATAATGAAAGTTACGTTTTCTTTTGTTTTTTTAAGTGTCTGGATTTCAAATTTACTGTTAAAGAGGTAATGAAAAGCTGTTGTTGTCCAAACATTAAAGCTGTTCTCTATCTATCCTGATGTGGTTGTTGGTTACGTTAGCAGCTGTAACCATGAACCCTCTATACTCGTCCATATATTCAGTATGTTTTACCTTTATGCAGCACTGCATTGGCAGGTTTGTTTCCAGACATGGACTCCTTGCTGAGGTGCTGGTGGGACTCGGCGAGACACTCCACCTCACTGAAGCGAGTGTTGAGGGCCATTGAAGGATGTGCCGGGTCTTCTGTCATGTTCAGGTAGGCTGCCCTGCGCAGCTGCTCCTCGATCACCAGTGCCTGCTCCAATAGCTGCCAAGGAAAAGAGAAATGCCCAGTGAGACGTGCTAGAGACACACACATAGAGAAACACACAGTCACAGGGAAACTTCTCATCAACGGGAACTCAGTTCACCTTGAACCTGCGGGCCAGAAACTTGTTCTTGATCTCCAGGAAGTTTCCTCGGCTCATCTCCCCTTTGAACGGCTCGTTGAGGATGGCGAACCTCACGTCGTTCTGCACATCCTGCCACCGAGCGTAGCCGTGTCTGAGAGACGCCGGGGGTTAAGTGTGACAACGCAATTTCATGTGGGTCATACTATCAATGAATAATGGAGACATGCTAGATGCTGTGTGGGTACACTTCCAAACTTATTTTTCACTAAATATTAATGAATCTTTTTCCCTAAAGCAAGTTTTAAGAACAATAAATGTTGAATATTTTGTATAAACAAATTTACACCTAAGAGACTCAGCTGAGTAAAGGTGTGTGCTATACAAACTACTAAATGTTTAATTCACTACTAAACTTTAAATTTCTATTTTGATGTCTGTCTTGAATATTTTTAATTGAAAATAATTATTAATACACTTTAACACCCCTCTCCCATTAGAGAAAACCATAGAAGAGGAAGAGAGGGCTATATAGTATACTGCATGGTCTTTGTGTGCTTCATACTCACAGATTCATCTAAAATACAACAATGTCATATGAAGGTGGAACTAATGATTATTTTAATTAGAAATGAATGTGCCAATGGCATTTTTACCAAATTCATCTGGAAAAATGCCACAATAATAGTTTTGCCAAGTCCAAGCTGACGTAAGCAGTGAGAGTTCAACTAAATCGTTCTGTCCAAAGAAGTTGTGAGTTTGAGAGGATACTGTATGATGCCGGCCAGCAACCAGTAGTCATGGCGACGGTGCCAAATCTCAAAGGTCTTCTTAGTGACGGTGGCTGCTCGCTCTTCATTCTGCCACAGAGAGTGAAGCTCTGGAAAAGACGACAGGAAGGTAAAAAAACTGAACTGAAAGAGAAAAAAAGAGGAAAGAACAGAGACAAAACAGTGTGTGTGTGTGTGTGTGTGTGTGTGTGTGTGTGTGTGTGTGTGTGTGTGTGTGTGTGTGTGTGTGTGTGTGTGTGTGTGTGAAAAAAAGAGGAAAGAAAAGAGACAAAACAATGTGTGTGTGTGTGTGCTGGTCCACCTGTGAATCCTCCGTCAGCAATGTTGAACATGAACCTCTGCTTGGTGGCTTTCTTCTTCTCCTCGGTGACGTTAACCACCGGTGCAGCTGTTCCTCCTTCTTTGGTGCTCTCTCCATTCTGCAGTTTGCCAGTCTCGTCTGTTTTCACGCCATCTTTCTCCTCTTTTTGCTCTGTGAGAAAACAACAGACACACGACAGCAACAAACTTTAAAAAGGTCAGCACGGCCCCTATTATGGAAATGTGCATGGAAATAAATGATGATATCTAAGTATAGATGAAAAAAAAATGGATTTGCATTCAGACATTTGCTTTTTCTCATAAATGTATTCATGGCCCATGAAGGAAGTCTCAGAGGAAATGGTTAAGTTATATTTAAGAAAGTTTATAAGTGTGTGTGTGTTGAATTGGACTCTATGTATGTACCTTTCTTCTCCTCTGAAGGTGGAGTGGTGTCCATCTTTTCGTCTTTGCCGTCCTCAGCTGAGAAGAGAAAAGCACAGTTAGAATCACAGCGAAAGGAAACTGGAAGATTTTAAAAACAGTATAATCATCTTTCTCACCTTTAGACTTGTCCTCCTCTGAATCCGGCTTCCCCTCTGAACCTTCACCCTTCACAGCAGGAGTGTCTTTCTCCCCCGTGTCAGACGTCTGGTCCTTCTCTTCCTTCTCCTTGCTCGTGTCTTCAGCCTCCTTCTCCTTCACTTCGTCTCCATCTACTGTCTCCTTCTCTTTCTCCTCCTTCCCTGCAGCAGAGTCCGTCTCTCCTTCTTTCTTTTCAGCCTCTGGGGATTTTTCAGATTCATCTGGGATTTCAATAATCTGTGGGAGAAGTAGTCAGGATCAAATTAGAAAAATCGGATTCTGAATAATGTAACTACTTTAATCAAAAATGGCAAATAGTAGAATCTACCTCTGGATCCTCTGCCTTCTTGGCTCCTTTGGAGTCTTCTCCCTCCTTCTTTATGTCTTCCTTGTCCTCTGACTTAGACAAATCCTCTGTTGAAACATATGTGAAAGATTTTTCGAAGCTTAATGGTTCAATAAGTCAAACATCAAGGCTGGTGGCCAGTTATTGGTTGTCTCATGTTTTTAAGGATGGAGCCACAAGAGGGCGTCAGGGAATAAACTGATACTGGGGAAAATGGCTGTTTGGCCAAAAAAAGAAGCTTTCAATGCAACACAAAGAAACCAATCAGCATTATTACAAGGTCACAGCTTAGATTAAGGCTCTAAATCTAAATGTGGGGCAAAAGGTTAAGACTAATAGGAAGTAGAATTGCATTTTCATTTTCATATGTAAAGGAAATGTCTCTTTTAGTGTTAAACAATGCAACATGAAACTGAAAGAAAGGATCAGGGAGTTAGGGACTGCATTATGTCAGTGAGGGTCCTCACAAGTATAGAGAGGCAAATGGTGTGTATATATGTGTGTGTGTGCGGGTGTGTGTGTCTACCTGGGACCGGTGTGTTGGGCTGTGTGTCTGCAGGGGTCCCAGAAGAGGGAGTCTTAGGGTCTTCACCGGCAGCCAGAGCCGCAGCCCTTTTGTTCTCCTCCAGCTCCGCCATCCAGGGCATCGACCACTGACCGTTCACATGCTCAAACTCCTGAACCTGTTATCAGTAAGTCAACCTCAGTCATTTTATCCCTTAAACTGAAAGTATATAACTGGATTATTTAAATTTACCACTAAATCAAGATGATATCATTCCCACTCTTAGTTTCTACCCAGTAAAAACATACCTTTTTCCTTATGAGGGACATCACACCAATGCGAGTAAGCACGTGTTGCCTTGACAGACCCTCTCGTGGGACGCCGTCTGCAAAAGTCTCGGCTCCATCAGCCCCCGGCTCACAAAGGTGACGCATGAACAGGGACACGTAAGCCCTGAGAACACGTGCGGGGGAGAAGGTGAAAGGATGTCCACGTATACACTGTTAGCTGAGCACAACAAAATGATAATTTCCAAATATCAACATCAAAATAATACTGAACTCACTTGAATTCTTTCTCCGATTTTCCTCTGAGGTCCCGCACCAGCCACTGGTTGGTGAAAGCGTCCTGAGGAGGCATCCCATAACGCATCACTGCATTCAGGAAAGCCTTCCTCTGCCGAGCATTGAAGCCCAACACCTGACAGGTAATGAAGAGGTAAATAGTAGATTAAATGTTTCAAGCATTAGGCGGAGGCACAGGAGCAAAGGAGCGATATTAACAGTAATAACAGTCAATTCTCATTGTCAGCGAGGTGCTTCTGTTTTTACCCGTCGGCTTGTTTGTTGGTTGGATTGTTAGATTGTAAGCAAGATTACACAAAAACAGCTGAACACATTTCCATGAAACCTGCTGGAGGGAGAATCCATTACATTTTACTGTGGATCCAGGTCAGGGGGCGAATTTTTTCACTTACTGTTATGAGATGGTGTATTTTTCCACATGTTCACCATTTGCCCAGGGAATAATTTATGGGTCTCGATGAAAACGATCCAGCACATTTAGTCAACTAACATCTATGCGTTTGTGAAATTGGAATGCCGGGCCTTGGCGGAGATATGCACTCTACTTTCTGCTTCAGGTCAGTTTCCTGCTGGCTGGTTTTTCATTTGGAGAACATCCTTCTCGTGTTTCTAGTAACTTCTTATCCGGACATGAGAGGAACACAAGGAGACGAGATGAACGTCAGAAAACTCACCTCAATGTTCCCGCCGACCCGGGCCAACAGCGGCGGCAAAGGTTTGTCCCTGTCGTTCCTCAGCCCTTTACGGTTCGGTCTGCGGGCGTTAGCTGAAACAACATGAGCACTGTTAGTTCATCTTAAACTCAATCTACATTCAAGCCAACAACACAACGCACTGAGGCATATTAAACTTCAATGGCACTGAATGGTCGATGTATGGTCATGTGTGCTCTTAACGTCCCAGTTTGTCTGTGAGGATGTTCCACTTACTGCTTCTCACGACTCACTCAGCTGCTGCGGCTGCTGCTGAAGCTGTGCCTCCTCACAATCTCTCTCTCTCTCTGTCTCTCCACACTTCTGCATTACACCCTTCTTCTTTAAGTATGAACACTTTCAAACAGTTATAACTGAAAGCAGTGATTTACTTCATTTAATAAAACTGAATGAACAGAGCCAAATTAAATTAAACAAAAGTACAAAATCCCAACAGAGCATGTACATCTCGTTATACTTACAAATGAAATGGAAAATTATTAACAACTGATCTTAAATATAAACATTAATGAACAACCTTTTTTTTTAACACAAACCTTATAACATCCATTTCAACTTAATTAACAGTTAATATGAACACAATCCTTTTGAATTGCAGGTACAGTTCAGCTGGTTGAGAAACCGTTGATTTTACATTTCTTTCCCTGTGTCTTTGTTTTTTTTCCTCCTCTTTTCTTCCTTTTTCTTTTTCTTTCTGTCTTTTCGTGCCTCTCTACGTAGAGTGCAGATGACGCAGCTACAAGGGCCGTTACTTGAGTTGTAGATGTTGTCAATGAGGATATCGTAGCTGTCGTCTGAATCTGAATAAACAGCTGCAGGGACGGTTTGAAGGACGTTAGTGAATGAGACAACCAGGGCTGGGAGAGTAGAGATTCGTTAGAATCAGGAAGTATTACTGTACCTTTACTGTAAGTTGTTGGGATCAATTCTTAAACTTGAAAAAACAACACGATGACTAAAATATCTGTCTTCACAAAGTTAAGAGCAGTGACATGACCCATTCTACCATCAAAACACACACAAACACACACACAAACAAACACAAACAAAACACACGCACACAGTAAAACAGTTAATCTTACCTTCTGTCCGTTCATCAAAGTCCTCGTCACCTTCTTCTGAGGCCACCGAGTAATCAGACTGGTTGTCCGACTGATCCTCCTGCCAGTCTGAAAAAAAGCACAAGGAGAAATATGAAGGAGGGAGCAAATAAAAGGACAAAACTTTTTACTGCCTGGACTTAATCTTATATCAAATCTAATACTAGCTAAAGTACGTCTGAACTACACATGGGTCTGCTTTCAATTAAGAGGGGGAGCTACTTTATCAAAGCCACATTTTTACTAATTACTTTTTCCTTGATTAACTCTTACATTAAGAAAAATAAACTGGATATTTTGACGCACCGTGTAATGATGTTTTAAAACCCAGCTGATGAGCTGACTCTACACTGACTGAACAGCTAAATACACCAAAAAAGCAGGAGCAATTCTTCACTGCTAGTTTGTCTTCGTCATTAAAGTCAGTAGACAATTTTCAACATAAATATTCTCTTTGTGGCTATCGTGGTCATAGACAGTTCGATTGTTGATGTTTGTTATAACCCTGTGCTTTATTCAGCAAATAAATCAAATATTTAATCTAAGAAAGGAAATCTACATTTCAAATAACTAGTAAAATGTTACTATACTCAATCTAAAGTCATAACACAAACTTCAGGCTATGCACTCGCTGCATCTCCTACAATATTACACCAACACCACACAAACACTGACAGCACTGCACAGCAAAAAAACACACACACACGCACGCACGCACGCACGCGCGCGCGCGCGCACGCACGCACACACACACACAAGAAGAGGTTGCTTTATATGTTTTTCTGTACCCTGTCTTATACCTCGGTCCTCCTGGGAGCCGTCATTGTAGTTGACTGGCTTTCGAGTTCTTTTGCCTTTGCCTAAATTTCGGGCGAGATCTTCTTGCTGTTGCTCGTAGTGGTGTCGAAGCAGTTTCTCCCAGTAGTCAGGATCAACACTTTCCTCCTGCTTGATCACCTCCCTTTCCACCTCCTCCTCCTCAAAGCAAGAAAAAACTCAATCATGTGGAAAATACTAGGAATCATAAGTAAGTCTGCAGATTTAGATTTTTTAACAATTATAGACATCATATGCTGGTAAAAAATCTAACATCTTAGTGAGATATATATTCACGTAACCATTTTTTACCAAATACCTCATCTTCTTCATCTTTGACCACGTACTGGGCCACTTTAAAGGAGCTGAGGTATTCGTTCATGCTCTGAAGCTCAGTGTCATCTGTGGCATCCCGGTCCCTGTCTAGCAGGCGGTCAATCGCGCGGTCATCGTAGTGGATCACACTGCTGTCATCCTCTTTGTTGTCCCCTGAAAGAAGAAGAGGACGAGTCAAATAAAAAAGGAGGGAGGCAAAAACCTAATTCACTTCCTGTAACGTCTGTCCGATCAGACTGAAGTGGATCGTTCTAATTCAGACTCCAGGTTTACTGTGCAAAGTTGGCCACTAGTTTTATTATGGCCCTCACAGATAAAAAAACATTTTAATCCTTGAGAGGTGACACAGAAATTGCAAAATAAGCTAAACCTATTCTATTTAGGTTAAATATTAAATAAACAGTTAAATTCAACTGTCACTCAACATGTATGTGGGTTTAAGTCGACTCACCTTCTCCGAATTCACCTTTAAACAACTCTTCAGTTCCAAACTTGAGGATATCATCGAGCTCCTGCTTGGACATGGAGCCTGTCTTAGAGCCAAGACCAGGCCGCACCACCAAGTGGGTGAGCATCATCTTCTTCTTCGCCACCTGGTGGAAGGAAAGTCAGTGGAAGACAAAGTGATGAGCAGGTTTTAAAAGAATTTTGACATAGTTTTAAGAGGCATGTTTAATTTCTTGTAGTGTGTATTTTCACCGACCTGTGTTATCCTCTCCTCCACAGAGGCTTTGGTGACAAAGCGATAAATCATCACCTTCCTGTTCTGGCCAATTCGGTGAGCTCTGCTGAACGCCTTTAAGAAACAAACAGTATATTTAACTAATGTCCAAATAAATAAACATGACATGGATACAAGGTTGTAGTTAAGGCCTCCATACCTGGATGTCATTGTGGGGGTTCCAGTCAGAGTCGTAAATGACGACAGTGTCAGCAGAGGCGAGATTAATGCCCAAACCACCAGCTCTGGTGGAGAGGAGGAAAGCAAACTGAGGAGCCCCGGGAGCTGTTGGGATGAAGATCAGAAAAATAAATAACAGTGAGAAAGACAACTACAACCCTGACAGGATACCATAGCTGCTGTTTACAGCCAACACAGACAGTCTATGTGCATGTCTCACCGTTAAAACGATCAATGGCCTCCTGTCTCATGCTGCCAGTGACTCCTCCATCAATTCTCTCATATTTGTAACCTTCATTCTCCAAGAAATCCTCCAGCAGGTCCAGCATTTTAGTCATCTGAGAGAAGACCAGAACTCTGTGGCCTCCATTCTTCAGCTTCCTCATCATCTTCATGAGCAGCATCAGTTTTCCTGAAGCCTTAGTCAGAGCAGCGCCCTCATACATGCCATTTGGAAGTTTTGCTGCCTCCTGCGGTCAGAGTTACAAGCCAATCAAACTGACTGCACATAAAAAGTTTCAATACAAAGGCATTAATAAGTGCTACCACACAACATGCACCCAGTACCGGAACTGTTTGAAAGTCATGAATCATACCATGGCAGCAGCAGGGAAGAGGTAGGGGTGATTGCAGCACTTTTTGAGGTCCATCACCACATTGAGCAACGAGACCTGGTTTCCTCCTCCACGAGTGTTCAGGGCCTCAAAGTTACGTGTTAGGATGAACTTGTAATATTTCCTGGGTTACAAGAAGAAGAAGAAATGGATCAGAAAAAGGAAACTATACTGTGCACATGGGGAGAATTCCGACTTTATCAACCACATTATCCTAAAATAACAATCTAAAAAGGCAAATCTTGAGTCTATGACATGTAGGTCACATATCACATACTTCTGCATGGGACTCAGCTCCACTCTCACAATGAGCTCAGTCTTGGAGGGCATGTGTTTGAAAACATCAGCCTTCAGCCTCCTGAGCATGTGTGGTCCCAGCATGTCATGCAGCTTCTTGATCTGGTCCTCTTTGGCGATGTCCGCAAACTCCTCAAGAAACCCCTCCAGGTTGCTGCAGAGAAAAAGAAAAGAAAACATAAATAAACACAGAGCGCGAGTCAGTGTGGTCATCAACTTTGTGTGTGCAACAAAAGCCACATGTGCTGTGGCAACACACTGACTTGAATCTCATTGGGGTCAGGAAGTTCAGCAAGTGGAAGAGCTCCTCCAGGTTGTTCTGAAGAGGAGTGCCGGTCAGCAGCAGCTTGTGTTGCAGCGGGTAGTTGTTCAAGATTCGGAAGAACTAGTGACAGACGAAGAAGAAAGGCAGAGGAAAATCATGTTGAATTTTTAATAGTGAAAATAAAAAAGATAAAACAATATATAACAGTTGATATAATAATTTGCAAAATGGTATGCAGCTCTTCTCAGCCCTGTGTTTTGCAGGGAGTATGGGTTTGCACTCGTGACACTGTCCTGTGCACTTATCATATGCGTATCATATGCGGAGGCATGGTTTTTACATGCAACTGAAACTTGTGGACACACAAAGTAATTTCAAAAAACAACCACATATGTAAAGCTGTGTTTTTTCTTACCTTGGACTGGTTGTTCTTGAGTCTGTGTGCTTCATCTACAACCAGACAGGCCCATTCAATGGAGCCCAGTACAGCCTGGTCAATAGTTATCAATTCATAGGATGTCAGCAGAACATGGAACTTGACTGTTGAGTCTTTCTGTAAAGCACAGGGACAGTTGGACATTAGTTAAGCTGCAGAACAGATTAAGAAGTAGTCACAGGATTTAAGTGTAATAAAGCGCATTTCGTATCATCACTTTCTCCTTCTTTTTTTTTTCTTACCTTCATCCTAGAGGCCTTTTTTCCACCTCGGATGGCATTTCCTTCAAACGAGAACTCATTCTCCCTGATGACGGCTCTGCTGTCCTTGTCACCTACGTAGGTCACCACGTACATGTCAGGGGCCCACATCTCAAACTCTCTCTCCCAGTTAATGATGGTAGACAGGGGAGCGCTGACCAGAAACGGGCCTTTGGAGTGACCCTGTACCAGCGGAAGACAGGTGGGATCAACATTAACTGTGTAATATGTTATAGATAACAAACAAGACATGTAAAATAAACAGACATATTTGTCTTGCCCTGCCTTTAGGATAGAGTTCCTTACTTTGAACTCATCCCCTTTATTGGGCAGAGTTACTGTGTGTCACATGTCTGAAACCCACCGACTTACACTTAACGCCAGGGGAGGGCAGACTGGACAAAAACATGCAGAAACATGCGTTTATTTTGTTAGCATACATAGAATGGGGGTCAATCATTCAAATTAAAAGCAAAAATGGTGACAACCCTTGCACAACATTCACAGCTCCTTACCTCTTTGTACAATGAGTAGAGAAAGACCGCCGTCTGTACAGTCTTGCCTAAACCCATCTCATCGGCCAGGATGGTGTCGGTGGCCTGAGCCCATGAAAACCTCAGCCAGTTCAGCCCCTCCAGCTGGTAAGGATGCAGCGTGCCTCCTGTGCTTTCCAGGTAGTCAGGCTGACGATCAAACTTGATGGTGGGCTGCATGAAATAAACCCGGAGGAATATCAATTCCACATCTGCTGTGACTCATGTTACTTTTCATTCTGACAGGGAAATACACCTGACAGCAAACCTTTATTTTCTAATCAATAATTTAAACTAAATATGGCAAGAGCAGTTCAACAGTGACCATGGTCGTGTTTGGAACAAATAAAGTATTTTTTTTGGTTCCAAGTTTAATACTACTTACATCTATGACTGGATTAGCCGGCGGCCGCTCTGCCTTCTTGACTTTTACCAGCTTCTTCAGCTTCTTGCCAGGTCTGGCCTCTTCACCCACCAACAACTCTCTTTAAGGACAAAAATGGCAGTTAAGAGGAAAAACACACTTTGAAAACCACTGTGTGACACTTTGTTAAGTCTCAGCATACCTGTGATTCCAGTATGTCTGTTTGTAGGTGTCAAACTCCGGAATGTCCATTTCCTCGCTCTCCCAGGTGGACTGGTCATAGGCCAGATCTCTCCATTTAATCAGGTAATGTACGTTGCTCTTTTTATCAACACTAACACGAAAAAAGAGGGAGTTACTGGGTTTTACTGGGTTTGCTTTCTTCTGATAGGGTGAAATTAGATTTAATTGAAACCCCATTATATTGTCAATTTCAATTTTTCTCTTTTAATGAGTTATATGAGCTATTAACTATAAAAATACACTTCAAGACCTCATGAATGTTGAATCTATTAAAACAGATATTTTAAAGGCAAAAATCCAAATTCTTTTAGTTATAAACCTTTATAATAAACACATTTCTTTTTATGGATAAACTGCATATTTCTAATGAGATTATGTTTCCTACCTGTGGTTGAGGATGCGGTGGATCATCAACCACTCCATCTTGACTCCATAACGGTAAAACTCCTCTTCCATGTGAACAAAGAGAGGATCTTTGTGTTTCCTCTTGGTGCTCTTGACCTCAACGCCCTCGCCTCCAAAGTCCACAGGCGGCGGCTCGTCCATGTCAGTCTTCCTCTGGTAGTTACGGAACATCACCTGGCAGTTCAGTTCCAACTAGGAAAGAGTGACAGGGGGTTAAAAGGAGACATCTGAGACAAGACTATGTTTGTGTGTTACAAATGTGAGGAGAGGGAACAGAAACACGTCCCACACCAAAGAGCCTAAAAAGCACATTCACAACTACAGGTGGATTCAGTTTCACAGAGCGTGTGTACCTGTAGCTCCTGCACCCAAGAGCAGTGCCAGTAGGACAAATTGCACCATTTGACATAGAACTCCCTCTCTCTGCGTCCCACCAGCGGAGGGGGATCAGGAGCATCAGCAGGCAGGTCGACAGGCCGGGAGACAGGTATGGGGGCTGGTGGCTCCCCCCATTTCCAAATCAAAACCTTCTGGACTTTTCCCTTCATTGGTAGACACTGTTAGGAAATGAGGGAGGAGGGGGAAATTAAGGAATAGATGCTTATCAATGAAAAAATGATTTATCACTAATAAGAAATTAGTATATGAATGATGAGATTTGACCTGAGAAATCAGCTAAATGATGACTGATATAACTTGTCTAAAATACATATATATACACAAGAAGAAGAGAAGCTCTTCATCTCCAGTAAAAATCTGCACAAGATGGAAACTGCGCACGCCCACGTGAGCACATGCACTCACAGACTCAAACACACTCACCTTGCAGCGGGGGCAGATCCACTCTCCGTTGGGGATTTCGGGGAGGGGAGGGTTGAGGCAGTGGATGTGATAGGAGGAGGGGCAGGTGTCACAACAAAGTAGCTCCCCTCCGTCCTTGCACACCCGGCAGAACTCAATGTGGTGGTCATCTTCCTCCTCCACCCCTTCATCCCTCCTGTCTTCCTCTTCCTCCCCTTCAGCCTCGGAGAGCTCATCTCTGGCCTCCCACTGGATGCCCTCCTTCTCCTGGTGGCAGAATTACAGACAGAGGGAAGTGGATATGTGTGTGAGTGTGCATGTGTGCGCGTGAGTGTGTCCGAGGAGGGGGCAGACAGGCAGGGAAGGTATGCGGAACGGAGTGAAAGGAAAAAGGGGAGGGGAGTGGGGGAGAGCCAAGAGAGCCGAGGTTGGAGGGGTGTGTGTGCAATGTGTGCGTGTGCATGTGGAGCCATTGCAGAGGGAGGGAGGGGAGGAACAAGAAGAGGAAATGGAGGATGGGGGAGGATAAGGCATGTGGTGGGGAGCAGGAGAGGATAGATGGGAAACATGAGCAAAGGGGGTGGGGTGGGGGGGGGGCAGCAGAGGACAAAGAGAAAAAGAGAAGGCACAAAAAAAATGTGTCAAAATCCTGCAGCAAAAATGCAATTTCCAACCAGTTGGCAGCGTCAGTGCAACTTTGCGTGAATTCATACACTTCCACACAACAGTGTTTTAATGACAGGTGTCCTTTCTGCCCAGCTGGTTCATACTCCAGGAATCGGGGCCCAGTCTTATCTAACGTACAACCTCGTGGCCTTCTGTGCACGGTGCTGAGGGGTGAGATTACAGTACTCACACAGTGTGGGCAGCTCCACTTGCCCTCAGGTGCTTTCTCCATGTCGGGGTCCAGACAGACCATGTGATAGGCTCTCGGGCAGGTGTCACACAGAATGATCTCTCCTCCCTGCTGGCACACTTCGCAGTAGTCCTGGTGGTCTGTCTCGTAGCCATCGCCGTCTTCCGTCTCCACTGAGAAAGGACGTTTACAGAAAAGAGGCAGAAGAAAGTGAGGTGCGGGGAGGTAGATGATCAGAGCAGCAGTAGCCTTCATCTGTCAAAGCAAAACCTCCAGAGCAGGCTTATTAACTCTGTGATATTTTCATGCCAACCTTTCTTCTTTTTCTTCGCGCTCTTGGGCTTCTTCTTAGGGCGGTTGCTGCGATTGGAGCCATCAGACACTGAGAAACTCCCGTCGTCAAAGTCGCTTTCAACATCTGGTTCATCCTCATCACTCTGATAGAGGACATGGAGAGAAATACCTTGTTACTTTTGAGTACGAGTATTAATATTCTGATTCTGGTGATTAAATAAGTAGAGCACTTGAAATATAAGAAAATAATCTCACTGAGGAGCGCTTCCTCTTGCTGTTGAGGCCCCCAAGTTTGATCTTGAGTGGAGCCACTTTTTTAGGTTTGGGTTTCGGTGGAGGCTTAGGCGTAGGTTTCGACTTCCTGCGAGCATTGGGACCTGAGAGAACAAAGTTTATACGAGAATAATTAGGTAGAGACCCAAGATAAATGTTTAAGTTGCAGATTTTCATGTCAAAAAAGGCAAAAACAAATTGACTTTACTTTATTCATGCATAATTACATAAAAAACGTGTTATTCATTTATCCGTTTTTACCTTTGCCCTCTTTGGTCTTGGCCTTGCGGAGAGGAGGTGCTGGGGGTGCAGGGGGTGTCGGTGCAGCAACAGGAGTTGGCGCGGGTTTGGGTGAAGGGGCGGCACCTGTCTCTGCCCCTCCATCTGTCCCTGCCACCACCATGTTCTCCACAGCTGCAGCCACGTTGGCAGCTGCCAGAGCTGCATTGGCAGTGGCGCAACCCTACAGGGGGACACAGCACAAAATCAGGAAACCCGGCTCTCGACCGTCAAACGCAGGAGAGGACGTACAACAACGACAGATTTCATTCATTATGAGGCAGATTTGTGAGCTAATTCAGAATTTCAATACCTTCAGAGGGTTGTTGGTGCTGAATTCTCTCCACTTAGCCATCATCAGAGTCATCATCTTTGACACAGCAATTTTGGGGTTCTTACCTGCAATTAACGGCCTATGGGACAATGTATATCATTATTTATTTTTATACTTTCATAGATCCTTAATGACCAGACAGATAATGATATTAATATATATGGATGTACTAATAAAGAAGGGGTTTTCTTACCTAACAAACTGACTGAAGGCCTTGTAGTTGGTGAGGGAGCTGTAGTCTTCCTGAGTAAAGACGTGGTCAATGTCTTTCATGCCCCAGGCTTCCAGCAGCTGGGAGGAGCTTTTGGGCTGAGGCAGGAGAGAGGTTGAAAAGAACAATCAGGGGAGGTTAGTTTGACATGTTCGCCCTGAAGGAAGAGGCCATCCACTTATCAGCCCAGTATGAATGAATCTTTACCTGGCAATCATCATCGTCGTCGTCGTCGTCTTCTGGTTCGGGGTCCTTGCGTTTGCTCTTTGAACTGGACGAGCCTCCTTTCTCTCCGGCCCCACCTCCCTTTTTCTTTTCTTTGGCCGAGCTGAGGCGTTTCTTCTTTTTCCTGCCGGGGGCATAATCGCTTCCTTCACTCTCTGACCGCACACCTCCCTCGTCTGCATCTCTCTCCACCACTTCTACTCCGATCAGGTGCTCAGGGGAGCTGACTGGCAACTCCTACAAGACAAAGAATGAAGTCTGAAAAAGAGTGACTGCTAATTACCTGCAGGCAGCGGTGCACTTTATGGATCAAATAAACGATAACTTATTACAAAATTACACATTAAATTTACATGCTTTTTTATTTCAGTCTAATCAAGTAATAGACCCCCCTGCTTGGCTGAGGTCTGCATAAATAGTCACACAGCTGTTGTGGTCAGTGGATGATTCAATCTCATTTCAGGTAGACCTGACACACGTCAGTTATTACATAGATTTTTTTTCTCACAGAAAGATACTCAACAAAAAAAATTACTTTTCTTCAAGCAAGATACTTTACTGTTTTTCTGTGTTTTTCTGTAAGTAGATTGAATATATTTGGGTTTTTCGCTGTTGGTCAGTCAAAACAAGTAATTTGACACCACAAGTTCCGGGTGTGACGGCGGCCATCATTTACAGATCTACAGACAATTTATGGCCAAAATTATTCACCATATAATCAAGACAATCATTTGCAGTTGTTTTCTAGGGAATGTGCTCAAACCTCTTATTTCAGGACTCCCTGTACTTGTTTTGGTTTGCACTATTAGGCAGGAAGTAAATCAATATCTGCAACATTTCACTTAGCCTGCTGTTATTGTCCCCCAGTGTGTGGCGGGTTTGACACTACATAGTTTTATCTGACAATCTGGCCCCGTTCAAACCGGGTACATGTATTAAAATGCGTCCTGAACGTGTCTCCTGTGACTTGTGACCACATCTCACTACCCCGCTCTAATTGTGAAATAGTACTGTGTCAGAGATGTGAGCTGAGCAGACCGTCCTGCATATGTGACCCAGGACGTATTTGGAATTCACACAGCGAAAAGAATGTGGCCGCATGCATCCCAGACCACCTCAGAATATGATCTGAGTTATCTCAGGACGCATTGGGGGGGCGTTCCCATGTACTCAGCGCTGACCGCCTGTGATTGGATCCCTCAGGGCGGATGGTGATACCAGGTATGAACAGGGTGATGGAGCCACAGCCTTGAAGAGAGGTTCACATTTTCAAGTCTGTCTTCAAACAATATTGAAATCTCCAAATGTACACAGAGAGTGTTTCTGGTTGCCACACTGGTAAAATGGACGGAATTTATAAAGCCTTAGTTGTAACGACCAGTCAAAAATACTTTACAGTACAAGTCCGATTCACACACACATTCATACAGCACTTTTTCTATCAAGCCATATTCATATGAGGACAGTTCAGAATGCTGGAGGAGCCGGGGATCGAACCACCGACTCTCTGGTTAGTGGACAACATCATTTCAAAATACGCTGACCTTGTTCTTTGCAAAAATGCTCCGAAGAGGCATCATAGTCAGAAAAAAACTTTGAGCACACATGTTAGAAAGTTATAGTCAGATAGTCTGCAGGAGTACAAATGCAGAATTTGGTGCTAAAATCATGAATATCAGAATTTCATCCTGGATCTTCAGGATCGTTGAGTCCCCGGACCACCAAGGGGTCCCACATTGGCCTATTGTTATTCTAAGATGGACTCTGAAACATGTCAACACATTTGAACCCCTAGTGCAGGTGTTGCAGGGGGTGGGGGGGGGCACACTGACCTCTCTGACGGGCCTCTGCCTCTTACTGCTCCTGCTCTCTCTGCTGCTCTTCTTGGCTTTCTTCTTCTTCTTGGACTTGGGCACCTCCTCCACTTCAGACATGACACCGGCCGGCTCGTCTTCATCTGCTGTCAATGACATGTGCTGTCATTAGTAGGAGGAGGAGGAGGAGGAGGAGGAGAAGAGGGAGAGAAGGGAGAGAGAGGGGGAGACAGGAGCGCTGCTGCAGGCCACAGGGAGAAGCGAGGAGGGGGCGCGCGCACTGGCACTAGCACTGGCAGATGTTCACGCACGCCCGCACGCACTTACGCGCACGCCCGCACGCACTTACGCGCACACACGCACACACACATACACAGAACAGCACAAGGTTCAAACTTGTCTTGGAAACTTTGACAGTTCGCTCGACCCCACGGCGCGTGAGGCTGCGCGGAACAAAACAAGGGTTCAAAATGACAGTAAACACTTGTTAGCCAAGTTAGCTAACTAATCTGTCATGGCGAGTGACGGACGGACGGACGGACGGCCCGGCCCCTCCTCCTCCTCCTCCTCCTCCGGGCTAGCTCCGGCTAAAGCTAGCTTCTCGGGGAGGGCGAGCTCAAGTCGCGGGGAGATGGACCTTCGTGTCGGGGAGGGGGAGGGAGAGAAGCGAGGCGGGCTTACCGTGGGGAAGTGAGGGCTCGTCCGCGGCTCCGAAGTCCTCCCTGTCATCCTCGCTGCCCGACATGTTCCCAGCGGTTTAATATTGGACAGAGAAACGCTCCTCGCTGGGTCTAATCCCTCCTGAAACCTCGCTCCTCGGTCGGCGAGGGAGGAGGGAAAATGACGTGGGACCGCCGGAGAATGGACCGAGGGGGTGTCCGGGAAGGGAGGAGGGGGTGCTGGGTGCTGGGGGGGGAAGAAAAAATAATAATAATAATAGTCAATGTCACTGGATCATCTCCATTAATCCCATAATAACATGTCACGGTGCAAGTCAAACAAGTTGGAGATTATCTGACAGGCGCTGCAGGTATTTCTCCACGCGCGGGAGTGAATGAGGCGAAGTGACACTTAACAATGCATCAAAGAAAAGTTTCAATCATCACACATTAGAAACTTACTGTGTGTGTGCGTGTGAGAGAGTGTGTGTTTGTGTGTAGTCCCGGGTCGAGGTGTGCTCGCTCGCTCGCTCTCTCTCTCTCTCTCTCTGTCTGTCGGTCAGTCAGGCTGTTGTTGCTGCAGTTGTAGTTTTCATTCATCAGATCCAACGATGATCAGTTGATCAAAAAGGAGAAAAACAACAACCTGAGCCGCCACTGACCCAGAACACGCTGCTCCTCTCTCCCCCAGCCTCACTGAGCTCAGCCAACATCCTCACAAACACACAAAGGGGGCAGACATCCCATAATAATCCCCCCACCCTCCCACACTCGCACAGGACTCTGCATAGTTACCTCGCAACGGACAGACCATAATACTCACCCTGCCCCCTCCTTCCCTCCCTCCGTCTAACGAGTACGCGCGCTCGCACACGTGCAAGCAAGCACGCACGCTGCCACTATACCAGACATGCATGCACAGGGCTCATTGCACGCACACTCTCCTTCTCCTCTATCCACTAGTAGTCCCGGCCCCCCCTTAGCAACCCCGTTGTCATGGCGACAGCCCCCCCCCCTTCCCGACAGACCATAATACTCCACTAGGCAATAGCAGCATACATCCCATAATATACAACTCCTAAAAAGACAAGAAAGAAATGCAGTCACATGGTCTCCAGGGGAGCTCATGAAGTCCACCGGTGACAGACCATAATACTCACTGATCATGCACCTTCAGAGTGGGCATGACGACTCCAGGAAGTGGGAGAGCCTGCACTTTTTGTTGCTGTGTGATCCACAGTGAGAGCAGCAGGTCAGCCTCCGGCGTGCAGGTCAAACAGGCCCACGGAGCTCGGTAACACCACTGGATGTGTGTCAGCGGCTGGAACTCAGCTCAGCGTCCCACCATCAGAACCATTCTACAGCCGGACTGCACCGCGCGGGACGACATCATCCTCCATCAAGTCCGGCACAGGCCAACAGGTGTTCCAGCCGGAGCGATGGGAGGTGCGGCTCGATGAATTCGCGAAAACACACACGAGATGTTGCTCTCAGATTATTTCTGTGATGCAGTAAATTAGACCGGAGCTGCTACATTTACAACTGTGGATGGTGACATTCAAGGATCTGAGCACAAAGAAACCACATCCACTACAGATCGCAATTATACCGCACAAAATAATCAACTCCAACATCCCTTTGCCCGCCTGCTGCACACGCCTGGTGCTGCGGAACGTCGCGCCACTGTACTGCTTACTTTCTAAAATATCTTTCAAAAGTATCGGGCAAACAATGTACATGGCCCAGCAGGGTCTGCTCTGTTCTTACCGCTTCTTCAGTGTAAGGGAAACGCACTTGAGTTTGCAACAAGCCCAAACAAGAGCTTAAAAGGAGCACTTGAAAGCCACATTTGAGTCTTAATAGAGTGCTTCATTGATACACTCGTGAGTTCTTGCACTCGGTTCATGACGCTGAATCAGATTTGTGTTTGTGCAGAAGTAACCCTGCTCAGTATCCCTCAGGCCTCCCGTCACTGTGGTGTTATTACTGCGAGACTGCGCTGATCTTTCTCACATTAATGATTTGATTCAACTACTCCCTCAAGTTCAACATGTGCCAGCAAGTGCACGTCACACGGATGTCTGGCTCTGATGTCTTCGTCTGCAGGTCACAAGTGAGCAGGCTCCTGAGGCGCTAAGGCTGATTCATCAAAACTCACTAAGTGCTGCCTGGAAAGTTGTGTTTGGAGAACAACAAAGAAGACCCGGAGCTGCTGCACACCAGACACCATTAAAGTAGTAAAATACAACTGAGATGAAATGGCTTTTTCAAATGGTACTAGAAATTAACTTTAACATCCATAATATAGCTGCTGCAACTGCACTTTTCTCCACTCGCTTGTGGTGCTGCAGCACATTGGAGCTTTATGCTGCTTGATTTCTACGATCGAATGAATAAATAATACTTGAATGGAACTCTAATGAGGGCTTAGAAGGAGCATTTGAAGGCCGCGCTAGTCGTTCTGCAAACACTGAGAAACACTCATTTACTTCTCTCGACGGTACTTTTTCACACTCGATCTCATTTGGTTATGAGACAGTCTGAATGCTATGGTCCTGCGTTGTACCCACACCAAGGCAGAAATTTGGTTTCCCCTTCCGCTTTGTAGCTTCTTCAGTGGTCAAGTTATTTGTGTAACTTATTCCGCAGCGGCTGGCAGTTCCATTTCCAGTAAATTCCACATTGCAGATCTTTATTGAGGTTTTTACTTTGTTTATGCTGAGTGAAAAATGCAATCCCAAGACTCCATTTCTTTTAGGACAGAATGATCAGTAAACAAGAAACTTTGGCATCGCTACTGGAATTTATGATAAAGTTTGCTGGGGTGAATGTCCGGCTGTACATCATGAGATGGTTTAGCCTGATAGGTCCACTGAAACACTTCTGCTTGTTAGGGCATGAGTGAGACTGGTAACCATGGATTACAGTTCACTTTACATGATACAATTGTTTCCAGTAGGAACGACATTACTTATTCCTTCCACTATTAAACAGGGATGTAATCCTTAACTTCCTCTGCAGAGAAATCCCTTTGACTTGTACGTCTGTGCTCCGCTCCCTGAGGACCAGAGCTGCACTTATGAACAGTGAAAACTAAAAACAGCACTTCATACATAAGCTGCATTTATTTCGGTCTTTCCATGTTCGTATAGAAACAAAGATTCCTGCTGTATGCGAGATGGTCCTCTGAGCACAGAGGCCTTCTACTGCCTTCTCCACTCCAATGGCCGCTGTGCAATATTCCCCACTGTACATGCAGATCGCATAGCAACAAAGGCCTATGTCTGGCCGTTGTCTGTTACTATCGCTTGAATGCCCCTTACCCATGCATGTATGCGCGTACACGTACACTCACGTGCAGCACCGTCACCAACACCTCCTCCTTCTCCCTCCATCCCATATAGACTGCTATCTTTCCAGCTCACACGCACTGCACACCTCCCCCCCACCCCCCACCCCCACTGCACCGCCATCACTCCATAATATTCATGGGTCGTCCATTCCCTCTGCCCCCTCCCCCATGAGCGCACAGCTCACCGCCCCACCCTGCCACCCCCACTCCCCTGCCTGACAACACCACCGCCCGACATCCCATAATATTCATGCACGCGCTCCGCACACATCCATACACAGCCGTGCACTCAGCTCTTTGTTGGCAGAGATGCCTGAGCAATGCGAGCGTGCTCAGGCACAGCAGTCATCTTTCTGCCTGATATGATTATCCGCGCCCATGGCGGCCGAGGCAGGTAGCCCTCAAGTGCAGAGAGGTGCCAAAGCAAAATGAAGGACAGAGCGAAAGGTGGAGGGTCACGTTTCTGTCTCATAATGACCTTGGGGACGATGTGTTCATAAAGTCCAGATTTACCCTGTGGCAGCCATCTCTGAATGAGGCCAATCATCCATCCCTTGGAGGGCATCAGTGGACAAAGTGAGACCAGTGCAGTCGCCCCACCTCACTGTCTCTCAAAGTCTGTCTCTGCCTCTATAACTGAGGGAATGCAAGTCATCTCTACGTATATGTCATGCTGACGCTTTAACAAGCGTCTCTTTAGGCTCTGCAGCCCGGTTACAGTCAATCAGTACCGGACCATTTCAGCATGATACAATGTCCACAAAATGGGGGAAAGATAAAGATAAAAAAAAGAGGGCAAGTTATTTACGAGAGAGGGGTGAAGGGATGAGCATAACAGAGGCGCCGGACATGACAGTGGCCAGCTCATCACCATGGTGTTGCTGTGGGAGACAGCGGAAGACGTCACTTGGAGAAACAGGGGGACACAAAGGAGGAATACGACATGAGGAGGACAAAAAAAGGAGGCAAGGGGCCTACAAGAAACCTGTCTTTACAGATATAGACAGGGGAAAGTGTGTGTGTGTGTGTGTGTGTGTATGTGTGTGTGTGTGTGTGTGTGTGTGTGTGTGTGTGTGTGTGTGTGTTTGCTGTGCAGTGCTGTGCAGTGTTTGTGTTAGGGCAAGTATTGGTAAGAAAAATAATCCTGCAGTTTCAAGAATTTGATATTTAACTTAACATTACAACCATAAAGTCATAACTTTAAAAGAAAAAAGTTATAACGTAATGAGAAAAAATATTATATCATATTTCTATATCATAATATTTTGAAAAAAAGGAGGAAATAAGCAGAATCCATGCTCATTGTAGTTCCACTCCTTCTGGATCCAAAATCTGGATTACTAATCTCAATGTTTCTTGAGAAACTGCAAAAACCCATGAAACATCACCCAAATTTAACCAACGTTATATATAAATACATAAAGAAAACTTCCTCCTCCACAAAAGTCTGTGTGGTTCCTTCTTTGGAATTAAGTATTTTGTTATTTGTGAAACCTACTGGCCCACTTAAGTATAATTTAACAAGATGCTTAACATTCCTCATGCAAACGCAGCTAACAGGCTAATCTTCAGATGATCTCCCTCTAAAATGACACATAACCTAAAATTACAACTTTATCCTCGTTATAGTATAACTTTATTTTCTAAATCTCCTATTTTTACCTCTTTAAGTGGCCCTACTGTCGTAGCATGAAATTAGGATTAAGAGACAAAAGGAGAACTTTTTCTCATTGCAAATGATTTGCAGTGAATAAAAAAAGCATGCAATATAGTTTACATGATAAGCTGCCTGTTCCTTTACTAAAATATAACAATAAAATATCTAAAGTAAATGTTTTTTTTAGCCTCCTTCAATATAAAATCAACTTTTTTCCTCAAATCTATTTTCCACAAACCTGCTTTGTTTTTCTCTGCTGCTTTTCCCTATAACCCCAGTGTAGCACCCATCCGCTCTCTCCTCCCGCCCGCTTTTCCCTCCCATCTTGTGATTTATTTGCCTTCGTTCCAATATTTGTCGCCACTGTGTTTTCTTCCCCTTGTCTAAATGTCACCCCTTCTTCTAAGACAATACAGGGAGTGGGAGAGAGGGAGAACGAGAGGGCAAATGCGGGGGAGATAGAGGAAGGGGAGGAGGGGGGACTTGTAAAATGAGCAACAAAGTTTGGGAAAATTAAACATTAGGTAAGACACTTTCTCACATCCATATACATGCACACGGAAATGCTGCGTCATTGATTTTGATGGGAAGATTTCGCAGGACAACACGTGGGTCAATACTCCAGCATTGATTCCGTATTGATGTCAATAAAAGAAACAAAAGGGTGGAATTTGTGTTCTCATTAGGTGTCTTTGTTTTCTTGCAGCAGAAGGAATCCTGCACACACATTCACATGCCAACAAACATGGGAGAGGACTTATCATTTTGAGGACTGCATCTTTGTGTCTCCAGTGGAAGCTCAGAATTTAGGTCTCATGTCAGACAAGCACAATACAGAGCAAACTTACACTCTCAATACTTGCGTAGTACAACTATTATCCTGTTCCAAAGCCGCCTCCTCCTCCTCCTCCTCCTCCTCCCTCGGCATCACTCCACACCCAGGTTCGCGCCTGTCCTCTCTCTCCCACCCTCACTCTCTACCTCCTTTATAACCCATCACTCCCAGCTCTCTGCTCTCACTCATTCTTCCTCTTCCAACCTGGAATGGACACTTGTTTTCCTCGGACCGACCTCCGTACCCACTGACCCAATGTGATTGGGCCTTTTTGTCTAAAAAAAAAAACAAAAAATCTTTAATTGGATTTTAAAATTTTTGGGGCGTAGATTTTTACTAATTTGTCCAATTAATTTGGAGAGGAGGACAAATCTTTGTATCTAAGAGGATAGGTTTTGTTTGGAGTTGGTAAAACCCCCCTGAGCATGCGTTTGCTGTCACTGACGACGCTAAAAAAGAAACTGATGAGCGACTTTTCTAATTGAAATTTGGAGAAACTTTGGTCCAACAAAACGGACGAATCACTGGATATCACAATACTATGAACTGGTAAGAATCAGTGTTACTTTTGCAAACTAGGATGAGATTTTAACTCGTAAAAAAACTTTTTGATGAATGCATGTTCAAAGCATTAGGTCTGGTTTTGGATGAATACAAAATCAGTAAACTGTTAACTTTTGAAGCTACAACTGCGTACTCATGTGAACTAAACTCCGAAATACTGATAATGTGAATTTTCCTTGAAGTTTATTAGAAATGACATTGAACAGGATGATTAGAAATTTCAGCGGTGGATGTTACTATTCTGTCATCTTGTCATTTCTGCAGATATGTGGGGATCATCCCCAGACCCAGGATCTGACACATAAACCAACACCACAGCAGACAACACGCAGACGGGCAGATCAACTTCAACTGTGGAGACGGGCAGCGTGCTGTCCAAAGACCCTGCCTGACGCACGGAGACGGACAGACAGACGGACAGTCTGATGCCAACTGTCTCCACTGTCAATCTCACGGCACCACTCCTCCTCCTGTTGCTATGGGCAACCAACCCCACCATGGCAACCAACTGGCTGTAAGTCTAGCGTGCGAGGGAGGAATGGAAAGAGGGAGTTTGTTTGTCATGCTGTAACTTTTAAAAGATGGTGACATGTCTCTAAATCTCTTTCAGTTGCTCGCCTCTCTTTCTTTGTCTCACTGCTGGTGACCTTTTCTCTTTTCTTTCTCTCTGCCTTCACTGTGTCGTCTCTGTCTTCTTCGCCTGTGTTGCCCTTGTTTCCGTCCTCTCTAAAACTCTGCCCGGTCGTTACCTCTTCATCCTTTTTTCTTCTTTCACTCCCTCCCTCTACTTAATTATGCACCTTCCTTTCTTACCCTTCACGTCTGCTCTGAGTCACACCACCAATCACCATTTTTCTGTCCCAGCTCCCTGGCGAGGCTTCCTCGCTCCAGGCCTGTGTCTGGTGCAGCCCCATGTGCACGGCTGAGGGGGCTGACCCCTGGGCAGGTGGGGGTGTGCAGGGCGCGGGGGGAGGTCATGGAGTCCGTGCGCAAGGCAGCAGAGATGGTCATAGAAGAGGTACAACCAGCACATAAAGGGTCACGACTCGCATGCACCCCCAGCAGTTTTGTGATAACTTGTGATAATGTGTTGGAGCCGTTTGTCTTTGATGCATATTACTCTCTAACCCAGTGCCAGCACCAGTTCAGGAATCGCCGCTGGAACTGTTCCACCACCCCACGTGGGATCAATGTATTTGGCAGAGTTATGAACCAAGGTACGGTCATTATTGTCGTAACGTATTCTCACGCAGAATTTCCTGCTGACACATTGGGCAACTCTTATTCCTGCATCCTGTTTTCTATTCTGAATTCAGGCACTCGTGAGGCGGCCTTTGTGCACGCGTTGTCCTCCGCAGCGGTGGCAGTGGCTGTGACCCGGGCCTGCACCCGCGGGGAGCTGGAGAGGTGTGGCTGTGACAGGAAGGTCAGGGGGGTCAGTCCTGAGGGTGAGCTTGGATTCTGTTGCATGAAACTGCTCGAGTTTTCTGCTCGTTGAAACTTACGGCAGATACGTCTACATCCTGGTGTGTCACAGCAGGTTTTCTCCTGTGATAGCACAAGGATCATAAGTGCCAGATGTATGAAATGTTGCAACCGCAGACAGCAGTGAAGCAATTGTTTCTGCCTTATGTGATCCCATTTAACAGTTTTTTTCCCATTGTCAACTTAAAAACATAAAGAGAAAGAGTTCTGAGGCTCCAATTGTCCACACTACAATCTTCCTATGTCCCACCACAGGTTTCCAGTGGTCCGGCTGCAGCGACAACCTGTCCTACGGTGTAGCTTTCTCCCAGACATTTGTGGATGAACCAGAGCGAGCCAAGGGTCTGTCAGCAGGACGACCACTCATGAATCTCCATAACAACGAGGCTGGTCGAAAGGTTGGTTCTGTTCATTCCCAACACTGTGATCTGTGAGAATATGATGACAATCAGCTCCTCTTACATTCACCATCCTGTCCCCCTCAGGCCATCCTTCACAACATGCAGGTGGAGTGTAAGTGTCACGGCGTCTCCGGCTCCTGCGAGTTGAGGACTTGCTGGAAGGTCATGCCTCCATTCAGGCGTGTCGGCATTGGGCTCAAGGAACGCTTTGATGGAGCCACAGAGGTATCAGAAAACACCTTCTGTTTGTTTAAGACCCTTCATGCTCCTCTAAAACCTTAAAAATGTCCCCAATCTGACATTGTCCTCCTCTTAGGTCCGTCTGACTCGTATAGGATCCAGGACTGCCCTGCTCCCCCGTGACCCCCAGGTCAAACCCCCTGCTGCCAGAGACCTTTTGTACCTTGCGCCCTCTCCAGATTTCTGCCACCTTGACCCTGACAACGGTATCCCTGGGACTGCTGGCAGGAGATGTAACGGTAAGATGAACGGCAAGTTGAACACGATCCAGAATAAAAACATACTTGATAAATTACGGGTATTGATTCTGCTGTCCTTTAAAAAAAACGCAGGAACCTCTCGGCTGGCACCAGATGGCTGCGAGCTGGTGTGTTGCGGGCCAGGATACAGAGCAGGTCGGGCGGAGGTGGTGCAGCGCTGCTCCTGCAAGTTTTCCTGGTGCTGCTCAGTCCGCTGCCAGCAGTGCAAGAACACAGTCACCATTCACACCTGCAGAGTGTAAGACAGCCCACACAAGGTCAAACCGACAGAAAGACACGAGCAAAACCACTAGACAGACTCTTCTGCATACTAGACGAATTAGAGACGACAAATTATCCGCTGGTAGCCTCAGTGTAACTAACCTCCACCGCAGCTGTAGAGAGAAGTTTGACGATTCTGTTATAAAAGCTGCAAAGTTAATGCAAAGATCTAAAAAGACAAATAGTATGAACAGTGACTAAGGCAGGAAGTAAAATCACTTTCTCTTCTCTTGAACTTACTCAACACTAACTCTGAGACGGACAAGTCGTCTGTCACACACACACACACACACACACACACACACACACACACACACACACACACACACACACACACACACACACACACACACACACACACACACACACACACACACACACACACACACACACACACACACACACACGACAAGGCTTTTAAAGCTGAACGTAACCAGAACTAACACAGAGGCACTATTATTTGTTTCATGCAAACTCTTTGCATTGTATCATAGACTAGCAGGTCGTTGAACATTTACTGTATTTATGTCTTCTTCTCTGCCCTGGTTTATTTATTTGTATATCTTCACTTCAGCCTCCGACAGTGATGTAACAAACAGCAGGACTAGAACATCTACTTACATCAGTGTCTGTCTTGTGTCTTGTCCCTCCCCGTCATCTCTTCTGTGCGCTCCTGCAGGAGCAGTGCTTTTTGGTTTGATCAATAAATCTAATAAACACAGTAGTTTTATCCAACATATGCTTCTTAAGTTTCTTATTGACAAAGACCTTGATATTCCTGACTAAAGCACATGGGTTAGCTGTAAAGTTAAAGGTGACCTGTGGATTTTTGACCACTAGAGGCCCTAGGAGCGATGTTTTAATGAGCAGGTCTATGTTTTAAAGCTGTACAGAACTTTTCCAGGGTGGGCAAGGGCGAAAATGTCCGACTGCAGCTCGAGATACACTCTTGAGGCTGTTTCTTTCCCTTCTGTTAAATTTGTGTGGTTCTCTTTTCTGTTTCAAACCTCCCTTCATACAGGAGGAGGATTAGTCAGCGTGCAGCTCTGCATAAAACTTTAACATTTTAGATGTGGCCCTTTTCTGCATAGACACACAAGGGTATTGATGTGAATCTCTGGCAAGCGGTTCTTTGTATATCTTGCTGTACAGGCACAGGCACAATCACAAACACTCAACTGATGTTACATACATTGCTGCCAACTACAAAGGGTTGTGTGAATGTGTGGTACATGCAAGATGTGAAACGCAGTGACTGTTGTTGCAAAAAAAACCACAACTTGTAATTTACCAGCAGAAGGCAAAGAAGAAATATAATATCAAAATATCAAAGCAACACTTTAAAAAATAGCTTTTTCAAAATTAGTTTGATGGTTCATGGACTTGGAATATGGAGAATAGAGCCTCTTTCCTTCCCACTCCTCAACCAGAACGTCTGTTCTTGCTCTGTGTAACTTTAGTGAGGGAGTATGATCTGTGATAGTCGCAGCTAAATTGTCAAAATCAGGCCCAGCAACTCCAAGAGTGATTCCAAACTGTAGATCAGTTAAAAAAAAGACTTAGAAGTCATTAAAAAGCTGCATTTATCTCCACTACTCAGCGAGGAAACTTGAAATATGAAGAATTCTAAACTGAGCTTGGAGTATTTGTTACAGCAGCAGCTCATCTGGTTCAGGAAGCTGGGGATCATGGGTAATATCCTCCGTTCAGTTGTGTTTCAGTTCAGTGAGTGGGACTCGGCAGCCAGAGCTCCGGTCGACACAATGACAGGCTTTGTTTATTCTCTAAATGAAAACCACTTAATTGCTTGGACACAGAACCCAATAGAACTAATCACCACATGTTGCTAAGTGAAAGTAACATGCTGTTGCTTTCAAAGATTGTCTTACCTTTATATAGAAGAAAATGTGGTAAACATATTTTCCCTCCAACATAAGAAGAAATGGCTACTTTGCATGTCATTGAACCATTTTTATTAAAAATATCCTGCGATTACAAACACCCAGAAATTTACTATCAAAGGTTATCATCTCGTTCTCAGTCGAGATTGAGATCTATTGAAAATATTACAACTTAATTTGTTATATTATCGATCACTCAAAGTTGGTAGTCTAGCAATAGAAAAAAATCTGGATAAAATAAAAAGTCAAGTTTCAAAATGAATAAATGCAATAAAATAAATCCCAAAACAAAGTCACAGAATTAACACAGTATAAACAAAAGGAGAATAAAATAGAAATTTATACGTCATCTACAGAAGAGGAATTGGTGAAAATGCACTTGGCCTCTCACCAAAGTTTGGAAGAGAGAAATCCTTTCAGAGAGCTACCTTTGTTTGGAGTGACAATAAATCTCTCATGCTTTCATTATTCAATCCGCAAGGGTCCGAAAAGAAAGCAAACACCATTTAACATTAAGTTGCCCCCTTAAATGTACTAACTAAAGTTCACTAAAAACTTAATGTTAAATGTAACTCGAGTGTTTCAAAGCCCAAAATGGCTGCAAGAGGTAAAACACAGAGGAAGCCAAAGGCAACTATAGAAATGAATCTTTCTTTAAAAAATAAAAAATGGAGCAACAGTGACAGGCAAGGGGGGCCTGCCCCACCTGAATGTTTGTAGAGACAACACTGCAGTTTGGAAAAGCTTTCAGAAAAGGAGATAGGTGACACTTGCTGGATTTACTGCTGAAGTTTCGCTGCCTCAGCCTCTTTCAATGTTTATATTGAAGGCACAATCAGTGTACGCGTGTATTAGAATAAGTCTCAATGGCATTGTACCTCCCTTCCCCTTTTGTTTTGTCCTTTTATTCATAATGGCCATTGATTGCTCCGGTGTTTCGATTCACCCCAGCTATTTCTTACGCTATTACGTCTCTCAATGTGGTTGTTCGTCTATAGCAGAATGCACTTTCTCTTGGTTTTGGTCTCTGGAGGCTCCAAGGCTGCCAGGATCGCCTCGTCAAACACATTCTTAAGCCCTCTCTGCTCGAAGAAGATGATGAAGAAGAAGAAGAAGAGAGAAAACACGAGTTAAAAAGAGTAATTTACAAATAAATGCTTCACTTTCACTTTTGAAGTGTGGTAAAAATTTGCCACACACCTGTGTCAGAGCAGAGCACTCCACGTATTTGACGGCCTTGAGCTCACGTGCCAGCTTCTCTCCCATCTCAGGATAGAGGGGCCTCTGTTTGTTCTTTGCCAGCTTCTCAATTGTGTTGCTGTCTTCCCGCAGGTCCATCTGTGTGCCCACTAACAGGAAAGGTGTGCGTGGGCAGTGGTGAGAAATCTCAGGAACCCACTGAAAAAAAGAAAATGATATAAAGATTATTAATACTTAATTTATATTGTTCTTGAACTAAATGTGTTTATAGAACAAAATATATCAAAAACGGAGATCTGGTATTAAATGTCTGGTCAGATTTGTAACGTTGTTTCTTTATTATACAGAAAGATCAGGATTTAGCCAATTTTACACTATTTAATTTGACACAACCCTCAGCCCATAACACGTCATTAGAGCTTAAATGATTAGGTGATTAATCAATCAGTCAATTCATAAAAAAATAACAATATTCAAGTAATTGTATAAGTAGGTTTTTTAAGCAAAACTATCTCTTGTTCTAACAACTTAAATGTGAGGATTTGTCACTTTTCTGTGTCAAGTGACAGTAAAATGTTTATGTTGGCGTTCAGGTCTGTTGGTCAAACAATACAATACAATGATGACGTCACCTTAGGGAAAATGGGAGACGTTATCGACGAAGAAAATTAATAGATTAATTAAGAAAATAATAAATAGTGAAATTAAACTCAAAGTGACCGATTTTTTCACCAGTCAAAAATCAAGGTCATGTTTTCTTCCCAATGAAAGACATACATTATTAAAAACTGACCTTTTCTTTGACGTTTTCAAAAGATGAGGGGGAGACAACAGAGAAACATACGAGGAACACGTCTGTCTGTGGGTAACTCAGAGGACGCAGCCTGTCATAATCCTCCTGACCTGAGGGCGGCAGTCACAAGATAAAAAGAAGGGGAAGTTTTTAGTTTAGTTTCAGAGTGGCAGAAATGAGACAGAAAAGAAGAGAGTTTCGAAGACACTCATGTTACCTGCTGTGTCAAAAAGGCCGAGTGTGTAGGGCTCCCCCCCGATCATCACCGTCACAGCATAATTGTCAAAAACCTTTGAGAAAACAGAAAAGATTATTTGTCAAATCCAACACGTCTGATTACACTGTGCTTCTGAGTCAATGTGTTAACCATGTGCAGTTCTTTTTAACATGACTTTACTGGATCTTCTTACCGTGGGCACATATTCTGAGGGGAACTTGTTGGTTGTGTAGGAGATCAGTAAGCAGGTCTTTCCTACTGCACCGTCTCCTACCACTACACATTTTATAGTCTGCATCTACAAGGGGAAAACAGAAAATAGGAAACATCACATGTGTGTCAACATGAACTGCAGCAGACTGGACAGTCAGCCAGATACTGAGAGGGGAAGTAACACACAAGAAATGCTTAGTACTGTAACGGATGGCTTTTTATACAGCGAGTGACTCAACATGAAGAACCGACCAGGCAATATAAACAGCAACAGACTGGGAAGTGTGTTGTGCTATAAATGTATAATATTTTATAGGGGCAGTGGTGGAAAATATATTTATTCAAGTTTAAGAACATTTAACTAAGTTAAGTATGATGCGAGTACGATGCATTTGTTACAGATTAAACTGCAAAATAATACATATATAAAGAAGTTAAAATTAGCTTAACCTAAACCATCTCTAACAGTTAAATATCTATTTCAATCAGTAACAATATTCCAGTTATATAATATACATAACACATGCAGAAGAAGTGTCAGTCTCTTAATCAATTAGTCAGTCGACTGAAAAGTGATCCACTACTGCTTTGATTATCAAGATGTCACCGTAGCCTGTGGATAATTATAATGTTCATTACATTGGCAACTTAGAGACAGAACAATTAATAATAAATAAGTATATTCTGCAGATTAATTGATAAATGAAATAGTCATTAGTTGCTTTCTTGAATTTACTTTTACATTCAAGACAAAAAGTAGGTTTTGCCAATAAAATACTAATATACTTTTACTAATATAGTTAAATACTGTTAATCAACATTATAACACTCCATGTATGTTTTAATGCTTAACATTGATTTGATGGCTAAAGTTCAACAAAAATTTTAAACAATATGAGCTTTACACGCTGTTGCCACTTTATTAGGTATAAGAACAAAAACCTATGCTAGCCAAGACAAATGCAATGTAATGGACCTGCAGTAAATAGGGAAGGATGAAAAAAAAAATATATATATATATATACAATAACTATCGCAAAATAATAGCAATACAATTCATGTAACAAAAGTTCAATATATATTGTTATAGTCCTGATGCATTGTGCGAGCATTGTGAGGCGCTATAATACATAATTGGTTTTAATGTAATAACTCAGATTTGTAAAATGTTTAGCTGTTCAAGTGTTTTGTGCATTACAGAGATATAAAGCACAAAAGTACAGTTAAGCAGCATAAAAATATTAAAGAGTAAAATATTGTAAACTTTTAAAAAGTATAAAGTAGTATAAGCTGAATAAGAGAAACACCTCTCAGTATAAAACAGAAAAGGATATAAAAGATTTACTGCTAGGGCTGGGCTCTATGGCATCAAGATAAATCTGTTAATCAGTCAATATCGATAACTATCATAATAAATGTCACATTATTATTTCCGTTAAGAATAAACACTGATTTTTGGACGGCTGTGGTTTTAAAATCTTTTTGTGAGCAGAGAATGACACATTTTACAAATCTTAAAATTCTAATACATAATGAAAACCAATTGAGTATTATATCTCCCTTCATGCTCGCACAAAGCACAAGAAATATATGAATATGTGTTAAACTTTTCTTAGATATGGTATTGTACACTTATATTGCTATAAATGAAAATTATTTTGTTGTTGATGATTATTGTTGTTGTTTTATTCCCCAGTCCTATTTACAGCAGGACTGTTGTGTTACACTGCATCTGTTTTAGCAAAATGTACCTAATAAAGTGGTGTAAAGTTCCTAATGTGGTACATACGACACATATTTAGTCATATATCATCCATCAGATCCTTGTTGAGCATTAGAGAAAAAGAAGAAGTGATTTAATGTTGTGCCTGGTCTTCGTGATGTTGAGTAGGTTACTCGATTAGTGTATTAGTGGTTTTATTGGCCAGCCCCGGTTGCTGATTGAAAAATGAGACCGATCTGAACGTCAGGCCTGTTATAACATGTGCGAGCAAAGGTTTATTGATGACAGTGAATCACTTCCGCATACTGGGTGCTACATACCACAGATGTTAAAGAAACCACGGCCTATAAGCCCGATGTCATTTAGAAACGGATACTGCCCAACACTTCCGCTAAATAAGCTGCTCCTCGGCTAAAAACGTGGTCCCCCCCGAAAACTGATTAAAACCTTCAGCAAAACAAAACAAACATTGAAAACACAGAAGAGAGACGGAGAAGGACGCGCAGAGACAGGGTGTGATTATTTAGTGGCTGTGTTAGCTCCGATTGGTGAAGTGAAACAGAGTCTGTCAACTGTCAGGCTGATATGTCAGCTCGCTGCTTTGTTACACTAAACACAGGTGCGTTTAAAACCATAACCAGGAGAAATTAAAGTCTCGACCAGCAGTTGTGACAACTTCAACAACCACAGCCACGTTAGCCAACTCTCAGTCCCTCTCAGCGGCAGAGGAAGTTTTAGCACCGTACCGCGGATTTAAAAACCCGACAAACACGCCCGTCCTCCCCGCGGAGACTTTACACTCCTCGGGAGACTCCGCTGCGTGTGTCCGGAGGTTTGGTTTGTTCTAAATTATCATCTTCACACAGTTTCTCTGATTCTACTCACCGCTTTTCTTCTGGCAGCTTAGGCGTTGGTTACATCCGGGTTTGAGGGTCGCTGAGTGAGCGCAGCCGCAAACAGGACGAGCCTCAGTCCCTGATGAGGACAGGAAACACCGCCCCCTGCTGGACAGAATGCACATGTCTGTCTGCCTGCTGCCTGCCTGCCTGCCTGCCTGCCTGCCTGCCTGCCTGCCTGCCTGCCTGCCTGCCTGCCTGCCTGCCTGCCTGCCTGCCTGCCTGCCTGCCTGTCTATCTATCATTTAACTATTCATCTATCTGCCTATATATGTCTCTCTCTCTCTCTCTCTCTCTCTCTCTCTCTCTCTCTCTCTGTCTCTCGCTCTATCTATCTATCTATCTCTATCTCTCTATCCATCCATCTACACGTAACTATCTAACAATAATAATGATTATTTAGGATGTGAAAATATATAATATGATATAATATAATATAATGTAATACAATACATATAACACAATATTGTATATTACTGTATAATATAATATAATATAATATAACATAATATAATATAATATAATATAATATAATATAATATAATATAATATAATATAATATAATATAAATAATATATATAATATAATATAATATAATATAATATAACATAAAATAATATAATATAATATAATATAATATAATATAATATAATATAATATAAAATAATATAATATAATATAATATAATATAATATAATATACACGCTTTAACGCAATGACACTATAAAACTTGTTGATTGTTGTGAAAGCCTCACAACAGGAAACGCTTTATTCTGAAACACAACAACACCGGAACCCACCGCTACCAGCTGTGATGCTAACTTGACAGCGCAGCTCCTTCTCTTTGTCAGAGGACTGACTTCCGTTTTCATGTCGGGTCCAGGTTTCTGGAATTTGCTGTGTACTGACGCTGTGAGCGGTCTCTGCGGGAAGCTGTAGCGGATGTTTAGTGTCTCAGTGGCCGAGAGAAAGTTCAAGCTCCTCGGTTTCAGCCTGACCCGAGTTTGGCGTTCATTAATCTGCTTCATCCTTGAAAAACGCGACTGTTTACCTAGCTAGCTGGCTAGCATCAGCCAGCTGAGTTAAAGATCTTAGCATGTTTCGGTTCTTGAACGACGTTGATGACGACCCCTACATGATGTGAGTACTGACATTAACCACACCGGGGTTTAACAGCGTCGCCTCCCTGTGTGTTTTGCATGAGCAGAGTCTTGGTTTGATGGAACGTGTATTTCTCCGGTGGCTTGAAGCAGGTACCTTCCTTGACTCCAGCCAGCTGTGGGGGCCTACGGTGGTGGTCCACCATATTGGATAGACAACAACTACAACAACGCTGTCAGAGCTCAGCAGTGTTTGGTTCACAGATCAGCAGCTGAAATACTCAATGATCCTCATGTGTGTAATTTAACCTTGTTGCACAGCTCGTACTTTGTCTGTTGTAGCCATTTCAAGCTGTTTTCCAGATCAAATGACAGCTTTATTCTGCTATAACATATTTACACAATGTTTATCCCTTTTATATTGCAAATGCATGTAAGTTTAAAATGCTGCAGATCAACCTATGCTTTACTAGATACTACATGAAGCACAGTACTTAGCAGAGGTTGTGGAGGTTTTAAAAATAATGCATCAAATCATTTGTATCAAATCATCAGTTAACTTCATACAAAGTACAATAAACAGAATAAAACTAAATCATATCATTATTTGATGTGACCATCACTCACGATATGGCGATTAAGACACATTTTTTTGCTACTGATCAAAATTATGTTGTGATAATTATTGATATTGTTTTATTTCCCAGCCCTTTCGCCATTTACCGTAAAAGCAACAATGCCCTCAGCTACACCTGTGCACAGTTTGTAATGGTACTTGCTGTACTCTGTGCCACGTGTCCTCTCCGTGGATTTGGTTTCGGTGTCTCTCTCCATGTTTTCCCAGATTGACTCGATGTTGAGATCAGGGCTCTGTGGAGGCCTGGCCACACATTACAAGACTCCTTGTTGTTCTTCTCATTGAAAATGGTTCTTAATGACACTAGCTGTATGTTTGGGGTCATTGTTATGGTGCAGAATGAATTTGGGATCCATCAGACACCCTCCTGATGGATAACAATGTAAACATGTATGGTACCTTTATTCATAACAGCTCGATTACAGGGGTAAAGCCAATCAGATTTATAGACTTGCTTTAACACACACGGGTTATTAGATTTAAATCATGAAATTCTAATCCACTTTTGTTGGTGGGTCCTGTTGTGTTGTCACCAATCTCCCAAGATCTGGGGAATCTAACTGCAGAAAACTAGCTGAGCGACAGAAAACTGAAAGAAAACAGAGAGACTGAAACGAGATGAGTCGCTTTATCCATTTCCTTAAGTGTTTCTTATAACTTTTTTTTTTTTGTTCACGTAAAAGCAAAGCCCTGCTAAGTTATGAAGTTCAAAGTCTGTAGAAAACAGGATGTTGCTGTGTGAGTGTTCTCCAGGATACAAATTGTATTTTCATCCTTTTCAAAGTAAATACTAATGATGTCAGAAAGGATATATTGCCAAAAGTATCCCGTACTCTAACAGTGTGGTAACTAAGACTTTCAGCCTGAAACTGGACTCTCAGACAAGAAGATGTTTGATAAAACCTCTTGTCTAAGTGATCTGTCACATCCTGATAAATATGACAGGCGTCTCTTCCTGTATCATTTACAGATTTCATTTACCTATGTGAGTCTCGATCACGACAACAGTAAAATCATAAATATTTCTGATTTCTTCTAGGGATCCATTTGCGGCTCACCGGCAGCAGATGAGTCTGTTTCAACCATTTGCTATCGAGCCTTTCGCTCTTGCCCCCCAGATGCAGCCACATCGTGCACCACGTAGACAGGTAACCTGATGCTATGTTGCTGGATTGTACTCCTGGGTTTTGTGTATTAATCACATTAGTTAACTGATTTTACAATTGTTGTACATTTTCTTCTAGGCCGGTCAACTGGCCCCCTTCGGTATGATGGGAATGGTGAGTAGTCGAGCTCCTACAACTGCAGAAGGTCCAGTCCTGTTTACAAAATGTTTCTGATAACGGAGCTTAACAAGGATAGTCTACAAATGAAGAACAAGTCTCCAATTTTATCTTTATTTCTGCTTTATTGTTTTTATTCTGGTTTATGGTTAATAGGGCGAGGGTAAGGATCACATAGAGGCTAATTTTGGTGTTTAGATAAGGGCTCAGATGAAGTTGATTTTAACTGAATTTACAGTCAAAAGTATGTGGAGGATGAGGTGAAGTAGACAATCTGTATTTGTAGACCCATCAATTTTACTTTGTAAAGGTTTTGTCAGAATAGTTCGGAATGCCTCTGTGTGTCGTAGTTCTCGTACAACAATACATATATTAGCATTCTGTAATAAAACTTCAAAGGTCAACATGGAACTGATAACTACAATTACCTCGGTCAGTGTTTTACTTAACATAGGTCTTAACTTTCTTTCATTACGTTCATTATGGTCTTAAAAAGTCTTACATCTAACTTGTTAAAAACTGCAGAAACACCATTAAAAGATCTCATTTACTGTATGTTTTCAGGGCGGTGGATTCATGGATATGTTTGGCATGATGGGAGAAATGATGGAAAACGTGGTGAGTGAGTTTTTTTCAAATAAACAGACGTAATTACCCTCATGACTGAAACCTGTGTTTCCTCAGTACTCCGTCTCACCTTGTTGTTTGTTTTTTTATTGTCTTCTAGGAAAGAATGACCAGTACACCAAACTGTCAGACATTTTCCTCTTCAACAGTGATCTCCTACTCCTCAACAGATATAGGGGCTCCTAAAGTTTATCAGCAGACCCATGCAACGACAACAGGCCCCGGAGGGGTGAGATTAACTTCAGTAATTTATGAGAGTTAAAATCCAACCGCATATGTAGGTAAACTGTTGTGCTTTGTGAGTCCAGGCATGACTTTGACTTTCTAGCTCCATTAACACATCAAATGATCAGAACTTGTAGTGACAGTAAATAGATCATGTACAGTATAAACATCATTTCAGAGTGAGTTCACACACAGTGCAGAGTATCCTGCTTGTTTTAGTAAACTGAGCCTCCCCCTTCATCTCAGATCCGTGAAACGCGGCAGTCGGTGAGGGACAGCGAGAGCGGCTTGGAGCGTTGCGCCATTGGCCACCACATCGGCCCTCGTGCACACATAATGGAGCGTTCGCGAAATCGCCGCACAGGAGACCGTGAGGAACGGCAAGACTTCATTAACCTTGATGAAAGTGAGTCTTTTGGGTGGAAAAAATCATTTTATGATTGTTGGTGATTGCTTTTCTCAGCTCAACTCTCGAATACCAAAGAGAATTGAATTTTATGTTTTTGGTGGCAAACTCAGCAGAAGTGCAAGAATTTGTCAAGCTTAACCAAAAACCAAAGTGATGTCTTATATTAAAGTCAATACAGCTACAATCACATGAGATATTTGTTTTATGTGTTACTTACCAACCTCCCCTACATTCCTACTAGGTGAGGCTGGAGCGTTTGATGATGAGTGGAGGAGGGAGGCAGGAAGGTACGTCCCCCCGAACGCCCGGGCGCTTGAGTATGGCCGAGATCGACGGGCAGGAGGCCAGCAACTGGCTCTTCCTGCCCCTCCTAGCTCGTCACCCCCCCCAGGTCCTCGGCATGAGTCCCCCAGACACCGTCAGCCCCAAACCCGCCCACGCTACGACTGGTGAGAAGGTAAGAAAAAATGTTCAGTTCAGCTCATCACGTTTATATGTACCTGATGAATAATAACATATGTCAGTACAGATATATCACTAATGCTCCACAGGTTCATTTTTGTCAGTTTTAACCCTGAAAATAAGCACATGAAATAATAGGATTTTTTAATACTCTGTAAGATAACTGTGATCTTTGAGACATACTGTATTTTACACTGCACAAGGTAATTCTACTAAAATGTTCTTGCATTGAACAGTATCCGTTTCGTGAAACTGTGTGATAAATAAATGAATTAAGGCATCATGAGAAATGGAAGAAAATATGTAAAGAGTGACTCTTTAAATGGTTTGAATGTGTCGATAAAGATTGTAAACAGCAGTTTAAATACGGGAATGTGTCCCTGAATATTTGTCACCTAAACCACCAAAATCTACTAACTCTCTAAATGAGCTGTTGCCGGAAGTGTCTCTCAGTATAACGTAGGACCATAGACTGTATATAAAAATGGTCAACATGAATTTGGCTTCTCACAATTGGAAATGGCGCAAACTAAAAAGTCTGAGTACACGTGGAACAGATTTTCAAAGATGGCTTCTGTCTACTTGAGCAGTTTCTATCACACTGATGTACTCGACTTACTTGAAATTAAATGATTGACAGCTAAGTCTGATGCCTGATTGGTCGAGCGTGTGGTGATGGGACCTGGCTACCGTGGCTCCATCCTCCAACATGTACAAGATGGCGGCGTTCGTATCTGGGATATTTTGGCTTAATTTCTAGATATCGGGAGAAAGTGGAGACAGGTCGTCAATGTTTATATAGAGTCTGTTGTGTAGGAGCAGTACTTTTGGACTGACCACCTTGATTCGTGTCATAAAACAGAGGCCTCGGTTGTTTGATGAAGCCTTTTCTTCTTTTGTAATTTCCATATTTTCTAACACACACTGTGTTGTCGTCCCTGCAGGTGTCACAATTGACGAGGCGACCACAAATGACGAGGCGACCACAAATGCCCGATGCTGTGAACCAAGTTGAAGACGGAAGTTGATGATTGTCACAACTGGCTGTCGTAAATGTTTGATATGACTGGACTGTCTATATATAAACCACATATTACACACACACACACATACACACAACAACCCCCCTACACACACTTGATAGTTACATTTACAGTTCAACTTCTCTACTGTGACATTCAAAAAAACACAAAAAGTGGATCTCTTGTGCAAATTGGGAATAACTACACTCACTTTATATTATACTCATCCTCAAAACTTTCCATGTGTTTTTGCCCACTGCACGTGAGTGCTACAGTATACAGTACATCTGCTGTACAGTCCATTTTATGTTCGTGAAGACACTAGTGTGTCGGTGAATTGAATTGTATACTGTTAACTAATTAATCTAACTAAATAAAAGTTCATTAAACATTGTTAGATAATTGCAAAATGTGTGTCTGTTGTGGTTGTGTTTGACGATCGCATGTCTTATATATTGACGTGTTTCATAAAAACATCAAATCTCACGAGCTTCAATGTCATGAATACGCATCAAAACCTGTAAATCTATGCTTTTTTTTAAGCCTCATAAAATGTACCAACACTTGTCGGTTATTTGAGTGTAATTTTGTGAGTCCTCAGAGACGCTCTGCCTTTTTATATGTATTTGTATTCCGTCTCTTCCCTGTGACACCGCGTCTAAAGGTCATGTGACACCCGGATGGAGCACGCAAGTGGAGCAGCCCCAAAACGCTCTTTTGACAAATCCCTCCCTCCGTGGGCTCCCTGCCTGCCTCCTTCTGTGCTCGCTGTTTCTTTAATTACATCCACACGCTATTTTTAAATCCACATCCACCCTCACCAACCCCCAGCATGCACTGCTCCTCACACCTGTCTACCTGTCGTCTTGTCGGCTTTAATCCCCGCCATTAGATCTTTGCAGTCCCCGACAAGGTGGCTCGGTTTGTAGCGTCTTGCCTTTGGTGAGATGTATCCTGCTCGTTTCTTCTTTTTGATATCTTCTACCTGTCATCCACATCTGAAGTGTACAGATGTTCGTTTTTCATTCCTACAACAAACCCCCCACTTCAGAAGCATGACAGCACTGCCTGCATTTCAGAGCAACCACATAATTACGTCTTCATATTGGCAATTTTCTGGGACAGTATTTGTCAGAGTCGTATATGTACTATATACTATACTGTATATCAGGTGATGTCCACACAGCAAGTACATACAAAAGACAATGTTGGACGCAGATGTTGAAGCTGAGTTCTTTTTCACCACATTTTGATTTCCTAAGTCATCAAATGGGTAAATGTGACCATTGCTATTCTGCCCTGTTCCTCCATCCTCCCTCTCCTCTCCAGCATTGTTCCCTCCCCTCTGCATCTCCCAATGACTCACACGCTCCCCCTCCCCCCCGGCGTGTCATACGTTTTTTTTTTCACCCCATCTCCCCCTCCCACCTCCCACCTCCCCCGTCCCTCTACCTCTCCCTCTCATTCGCCCACAGACGCTCACTTCTCTCCAGCAGGCTTCAAAACACGCTGCAGGTAATGTTTAAAAGGATTGATCTGTTCCTCCATTCCCTCCATCACTCTCCACCTCCTCCCTCTTCTCCTCACCTCCTCCTGTCTTGTGTTTTCTCACCATCTCCTCTCTCCATTGGTCCACTGTCTCAGTCACTGACTGAAAGAGCACAGAAATTGAGGTGGCTTGTGGTCCGGAACAGGTTGACGGTAGATTCATAAATAGGTATTGGTTATTAGCTTTTGATTTATGTTTCCTTCTCTTTCTATGTGTGTGTGTGTGTGTGTGTGTGTGTGTGTGCGTGACAGATAGCATCTTCCCAGGGAGCATCTTTTCCACAGCTTTACATCCCTAGGGCTGCGTCACTAGCATCAGTGAGGGAGAGAGTGTGAAGTCATTGTGACTAATGTGAAAGGATCATTTTCCTCAGTTTCGTTGTACACCGCTTGGAGTGTATAATTATATGTACTGAACTGTTTTGGAGTATAAATATGTTTCCTCTTTTTTGTACAGGATGTCTATAGTAAGTATTGTTGCCAGGGAGATCCTGGACTCCAGAGGAAACCCCACTGTGGAAGTAGATCTGCATACAGGCAAAGGTTAAACAATAAATGCATCAAAAAGCATATTACTCGTGTTTTTGTCGAATTGCCAGTTGGATTTGTGGTTTATGGGGGCTTGACAATTCTGCCTTTCCCTTTTTCTACTTCTCCTTCCTCCTCCTCCTCCTCAACCTTTCACTCCTCTACCCTTCTACCGCTCCCTCCACCTGCCAATCCTCTGCCCTCCAGGTCTGTTCAGGGCTGCTGTGCCCAGCGGTGCGTCCACCGGTATCTACGAGGCTCTGGAGCTCCGAGATGGAGACAAGACTCGCTACAAGGGCAAAGGTAAGGACTGAAAACAAGATGTCTCCTCTTTCCAGTTTCATGCTCTCCTGTTTTTGCCTGCCACTGTCTGAAAATGGACATATTTATCCTCCTCTGTCCTGCTGTCTCAGGTGTGACAAAGGCTGTTGGTCACATCAATGACAGCCTTGGACCTGCCCTCGTCCAGTCGGTGAGTATGAGAACAAATCTAAAGGAGAGTGGGAGGAAGAGGAGGAGTAAATCGGTGAAATCTGGCTCCTCTGTTTCAGGGGGTCAGCGTGCTGGAGCAGGAGAAACTGGACAACATGATGATTGAATTGGACGGCACTGAAAACAAATGTAAGTCTCGTCCCGTCATATCTTATGCATGTATGTGTAACGACGATGTGTCTGCTCCAGTGAGTACCCGGTGCATACATGTTGTGACTCATCTGTGTTCCCTTCAGCTAAGTTCGGGGCCAATGCTATTCTGGGAGTATCACTGGCCATATGCAAAGCTGGTGCTGCAGAGAAAGGTGTCCCCTTGTACCGCCACATCGCTGATCTGGCAGGAAACGAAGAGCTGGTCCTACCAGTTCCTGTGAGTCGTGTATTTATTTATTTATTTAGTGCACAAATTCTTCCAAACATCATATGCAAATTCATTTTCCTTCCTTATCGGCCCCATATTCAGGCATTTAATGTGATCAACGGGGGCTCCCATGCTGGTAACAGACTGGCTATGCAGGAGTTCATGGTACTTCCTGTAGGGGCCGAGTCTTTCCGTGATGCTTTGCGTGTCGGGGCCGAGCTCTACCAGACTCTGAGAGACGTGATCAAGGAGAAGTACGGCCAGGATGCTACAAATGTGGGAGATGAGGGAGGGTTTGCCCCAAACATACAGGAGAACAGTGAAGGTAAGAACAACCACCACGCAGAAACAACCCCCTGATTCTTTTCCTCATAGCCTGAGGTGTTGTCTTACTTATTCCTGTGTCTCTGCCTCAGCCCTGGAGCTGATAAAGACGGCCATAGAGAAAGCGGGCTTCACGGACAAAGTGGTGATTGGGATGGATGTCGCCGCCTCAGAGTTTTTCATGGAGGGCAAGTACGACCTGGACTTCAAGTCTCCGCCCAACGCCGCCCGCAACATCAGCGGTGAAGAGCTGGCCAGCATCTACCAGGGCTTCATCAACAACTATCCAGGTGTGTATTGTGATGTGTGCTTTTATGTTCATCTGGAGAACATGATGTGGATGAATCCCATTCAGCAGAAACTACCATAATCATGGGTATTTATTGATTTCCCCTGAGGTAGAGAAACGGAGAAGGAAGCTCCACAGCCTGGTTTCTCCTACTGAAACTTGGTTTTGATAAAGAGGTCTTAATTATGCGCTGCAGTGCACATTTACCAAAGGGGACCTTTGCTGAAGTGGCTGTTTACCCTGTCAATGGCGTTCTTCCTGCTTGTGTGAGCAAGTGAATCTGTGTAATGTGTGTTAATTTGATGGCAGTACTCTCTTGCGTACCTTTATTCAACATTTCACTGGTGCTCTGGTCTGAATGGCTCGTAGCTGAGCCATTACGCCATCATTTTACATGATTTCACAAGAAATAATCGCACCTATCCTCCCTCCTCCTTCAGTTGTGTCTATTGAGGATCCGTTCGATCAGGACGACTGGCCCGCTTGGTCCCAGTTCACAGCCTCAGTGGGCATCCAGGTTAGTGATTGCAAAATGTGTAGTGATATTCAAGAGTGTATTTCATGACACCAGACTCCATGCCCTGAGCTTGTAATACAATCTGAGATTCGTGTGTAAATCCGGTGGCGTTCCCATTTTGATATTATCGGGAGAAGAACAGAAATAGATTCACAAAAGTAGGTTTACAACAAAGGTTGATACATCCTGCTCTGTACAGAACTGATACTGTTGCTGTGAGTGAGAAAACTCAGTAACATCCGATGTGTTTGCAGGTGGTTGGAGACGATCTCACGGTCACTAACCCGCGCAGGATACAGCGAGCCGTGGAGGATAAGGCCTGCAACTGCCTGCTGCTCAAAGTCAACCAGATCGGCTCTGTCACAGAGTCCATCAAGGCGTGAGTTGATTCTGTGTGTTTGATGCAGTAACACGTGTAAATGCACTTGTCTGCATGTGTGAGCTTGTTAGTTACGCTGCGTCCTCAGGTGTAAGCTGGCCCAGGAGAACGGCTGGGGTGTGATGGTGAGCCATCGCTCCGGAGAAACTGAGGACACTTTTATAGCTGACCTGGTGGTTGGTCTCTGCACTGGACAGGTAACATGCACGCACACACGCACACGCCAGCACACACACACACACACACACACACACACACACACACACACACACACACACACACACACACACACACACACACACACACACACACGGCATAACACCTTGCATTGACTGGCCTGTGATGACAGTGCATAAATGAGACAATCTAAAATTAAACAATGCAGCAAAATCACAGTGCAATGGGAAACAAACAATACTGAAACAATAGTACAGTATGAAGTATTAGCTCAAGTGACATAAGTAATATGTGTCAAATGTATAACAATGTAAGCAATATTATTAAATAACGAAATACTAAAAGAGTAAAGCGTTAATAGTCCACAAATCACAAAAGCTGTTATATTCTTAACTGAATAAAAAGAAAGACGATTATATATAATAAATATCAGTCCTAATACTCGTCAATTATTATTATTATTATATAATAAAGTAGTCATAAAGCAGCTGTATCTGTTTCCCTCTTGGGTTCTTAATATCTCTGTCTCTCTTCAGATCAAGACCGGAGCTCCCTGTCGATCAGAACGTTTGGCCAAATACAACCAGCTCATGAGGTGGGAGTATATACAATTTACTGTATATGTGTATTTACATGTTTATAAAAAGACTTTATTATGACTTATAGCACGTATGCAACTTATTATCCTTCTGCATTTCTCTTCTCTTTCCCTCATTCTTTCATCTTCTCTTCTCATATTTCACATTCATCTGCCTGCTCCACATGTCTCTCCATGTTCTTCCTCCCCTCCTCCTCCTCCTCCTCCTCCTCTCAGGATCGAGGAAGAGTTGGGTGACCAGGCTCGCTTTGCTGGGCACAACTTCCGTAACCCCAGTGCCCTCTGAGTGCCAGTGCTGTAGGCAGTGCAGCACAAGAAATATAAAATTGCATACAAATCATATATATATATATTCTATGTCCCTGGCAGGTATAATGACGAGATAATGACTCACCTGTTTAAACTCACTAAGACTAAACTCAACTAACTGAAACACATAGATTTAGCGACACGTTTTAGCAAGCGACTGGCGTTAATGATCACAGCCAGTTGCAGCAAAGCCTGTTGGGGGAACAACCCAGCGTCTTGCCTCACAGCACAGACTCGCACTAACCTTATTGCACTCGTTAGTTTCTTTCTCTTCGCTGATCCCTGTATCTCCTCATGACTCACTGCAGAAAAGTTCTGATCTGTGTGCCCTGTTGTTTCCTCTCCCTCCTCTTCCTTGTGTTGTTTCTGATGTGAATACTAAGCAGCTTGTGCTTCACGATTGTGTGTGTGTGTGTTGCTTTGTCTGTCTTAAGGTGAAGCTCACTACAGAAATGGATAAATGTTACCTCAAACCAAAGCTTTCTGTGAATCTGTCATTTATCTTTTCTCTTTGTTGGTAATTTATGACTCAATCATGGATGAAAAGCAGAAAACGACTTCTGCAGTCCTGCTCTTTAAAAAAAGTGGAAACATATATATTCTCATCACAGCAGGTGTTGGACGTCCTACCAGCATCCTGCAGAAAAAAAACTCAATGTCATTCCTGCAGGCACCATTCTGCTGGAATAGCATCCTGCAGGATTTACAGTGATTGTTTTTCTGTATGACTTTCACTCTGCATGACGATCGTGCACAAATCCTGCAGGAACTGAGGAGGAATCCTGCGGTGCTGCTTTGAACGTACCACATGAATTCAGAAGGAATTCATCCTGCAGGAATTAGCTTTAGCATTTCAAGCATTCCGCCGAGTAAAGGAATAAACAGCGCTCATGCGTGGACACTACGTCTTTATATATATCAGCAAGTTTACCATATACTTTATATATACTCAAATAAAGGCTCTAATCAGCTGTTAAACACAACTGTTTATCTTGCGGAAATGACTGTTTGAGGAGTACAATGTGTAATTTATATCCATGTAGAGGAGTGCAGCCGGTATCGCTATCATTGTTATTATTAGTAGTAGTAAAATTCGATCCGTAGACTACTTACAAACAATAAGAAACTACCACAAGAGGAGATTGTAGAACACCATGTAGAAAAAACACCTTTTCACAGTCGGCCTTTTCCAGTCGAGCAGCACATTCCTGCAACATAAACTCATTCTCCAGTAACTGGATACTCAAACAAGTCATCATCTACAATAGTTTTGTCATTGTCATTTTAATTCCCTTCGTTTCCTCCTTTTAATTGTCTCGTTTTTACTAACTGTTGTACACCGCATGCTTCACGTTTGCTAATCATATGGATATTTGTGCTGTCTATGTGCTGTATTCCATGTTTTCATATGTCATATAGTCTGTCATTGGCCATGCTTTGTGTTTTTATATGAGCTTATGTGCCTTTTTACAAAAGTCTACATGTTCTCTGTAAGTTTGTTGTCTGCCTGTCTCAAATTGCCTGTCTCAAATTTCCTGACCTGAAAAGAGGCCTGAGGGAGAGTTTAAAAAATACAAATAAATACTATAGGCTACATAAAAACAAAATAACAATGCAGAGTAGCGAGACAAGCGAAGTCTGATTAAATAAAATAAAAGAAGAAAATAAATGAAAACATGATGACATCAGCCACAATATCTCTAACTGAATATTCATGGTTTTCCTAAAACATTATATTAATTATATGTCTTAGGAATAGTTAAAAAACATAAGAATAAATACTAAAGGCTACATACAAATTACAATGCAGAGCATGAACACAAGAGAAGAAAATAAATAGAACATCGATGACATCAGTCACTAATGGTAAAACTAACACTAGTATTGAGACATTTAAAGATGTGACATTTTCATTATTGCCTACAGCACATCTGTCTGTGAGGCTCGAGCTCACATCTGGCCCCGATCACGTCACGTGCCGGCAGCTGTCGCGATATTTCAACCAACAGCGGCGCGTGACTTCCGCTGCAAAGATCAATCCTCACGCGCTCCTCGTTATTGCGCACACCGTGCAGCAGAGGGAGCGCGAGGCGACGATGGTGTTGGTCCGTGAGTTTCCTGTCGGTGGGTGACGAAGATGACGATGATGATGATGATGAAGAAGAAGGCTGACTGGAGCCCGCGCACGCGCACAGCGGGCACAGTCTCCGGCCGGGTTTCCATGGTTACCACACAATAGGAGACGGGACAGGGGGCTGCGTGAAGGGGGAGAGAGAGAGAGAGGGGAGGAGGAGGAGGAGGAGGAGGAGGTCTGCAGAGCCGCTTGACTGGACACACCGCTGCAAGCACACACACGCACACACACAGTACAGGCTTTAATTGTCCATTTATTAATAGTTGGATTATGCCAAACGAGTTGTGTTTTCTTGGATAACGCACTGTCATTGCAACACTCCTATAATAAAACCTGTTTGTGTGTGTGTGTGTGTGTCCGTCCGTGTCCTCTTCTCTCCACATTCTCTCACCTCTGAGAACAAAGGCCTCGTCTCTGCCTCTTCATCGCGAGATGAAGACAAACATGTGGTAGTTGAGGCTGCTCACATACAGTAAAGGTGACTGTGGAGGGACTCAGCAACACAAGAGAGAGAGAGAGACCCTCCCTCTTGATCCCCTCCCTCCCTCTTCAGAGTTTGGCCCTCTCCTCCTCCTCCTCCTCCTCCTCTTCTTCTCTCTCTCTCTCTCTCTCCTTATGCAAATCACGCCCTCTCTCTCTCCCTTTCTCCCGACGTGCATCCCATCCCTCTCTCCCCTCTTGCTTTTTAAAAAATTGTGACTGTAAGAACCGGAGAGGAGGAGGAGGAGAAGGGGTATTTGGGGAAAGAAAGAAGGAGAAAAAAAGTGCAAGTCGTCCTAGAGGAAGAGGGGGAGTAGGAAGGGTGGGAGAGAGGTGGAGGGGGTATAAGAAAAAAAAGGGGGAGAAAGGGGGTGGGGAAGAGGCGAGGAGGGGACGCATCAATTTGTACAGTCTCCAGTTGGCACCCCTGTTTTTTTTTTCCTCCCCCTGCAACGAATAGAAGGAGATTTTCTTCTTGTGCATTTATTGTTATGATCGGAGCCCGATGCAACATGAGCCAGCACGAGCCCGTGTTGACAGACGCCTGGGCTGTGAGGCGTGCGTGTCAGCGTGCACCATAAAAAAAACCCCGACCAAACAGAGGGAGAGAAAGGAAAAGGGAGAGTGAGAGTGGGAGCACGCATCGCTGGATATCATAGGTAAGAAGAAGGAGAAAAAAACATGGATGCTCTTATTTTTGTGCATTTGGAGACCTCCTTCCATCGCTGGCCACGTCTGTGCCCTCCCTCCCTTTTTTCCTTTTCCTCTCCTTTGTGCGCTAATTACCATCATCACCTATGCTCCTGCGTTTGTGGCTAAAATTGTGTCCCGGTGCATGAATGTGGAGAGTGTGCACGACGCGCAGCCACATTCCAGCGAGGAGAGAGGGAAGGAAGGGAAGAGCCGGTGCGTAGAGCCATGATTCGCCATTCCAGAGCCTATCATCTTTCTTTTTGAGATGTGCAGCGGCGTCTAGAAGCAGCACTGCACAGGCATCCATTCTGATTGTGAACCTGAGTGTGTGTGCGTGTGTGTGTGTGTGTGTGTGCTGCTGAAAACACACGACTCTCTATCCCCTCCACCCCAGTCGTCGTATAGCCGGACCGGGCGGTGAGGGCTGGACTGTGCGGGGCTGTGCAGCAGCAGCCTCGGCCGGTCTCCTCCACGATATCGCAGAGGGGGAGAGAGAAGAAAAGAGTCGTTGCAGTGCCCCTGCTCGCTGGTGATGTAAGCAAGCTGCATGCTGCTGCTTTGCATCACATGCAGTGCAATTTGTTGATAATGCATGCGCGTGTGCTCGTGCAAATGCGTGTGGGACAGCATGCAGTGGTGACAACGCTGGTGCATATTAGTGCTGTGTTTGTGGGACCATGGTCAGTGGAGCACAGAGAGGCCGGTGGCTGCCACCTGTAACTGAGACGTATTATGTACACACACACAGCTACTGGTCACAGATTGTTTGAACTTGGAGTCGTTCCTATGTTAATTGGGGTCATTGTGCATGCACTGCATTGTCAGACAGGCCTCGAGGTGCCACCTTTCTCCATTGTGCAGGGATTGTACCAAAATATTACTCCTAGGTCTGGATCAGTCACTGCAGCATGCTCTTGTAATTAATGCATAGCCATGTGTAGTGGAGCAGCTACAGTATTTACAGGAGCCGACTTGCCTCATCAACGCACACACATGCACGTATATACTGGAGTGTGCATGTAGCCTATATCAGCTGTGCTAAGTGTGTAGCCAAATAGCTTATTTTTTGGTCATACAGCGGCGTGCACTATTTATATCCTCATTCAATATGCATGAGACAATTTTTCGTCATCGTGGTACATGAATGAATGGATCAGACAAGCCCTCGCACAGTAGTGCACCTATGTTGTCAGGCACACCCAAATGGATGGAGGATCTTGCTTGCCGTTGTACATTTCCCTTAATGGCTGGCTGGATGAATAGGCATGTGATTCTGCTGGCCATAGCCAGGGCATGTGGGTTAACCACAAGTGGCTGTGGGTTTGGGCTGTTGTGGGGTGAAGGTGGAAGAAGAGGGGGTGTGGCCCCCATGTTCGCCGGGCTTTCATTGGAGTTCACTGTCTTCTGCAGACTGCCATCCAAAATGCAGGCTACCAATCCACACCTTCTCTGTTCTGCATCTATTATCTGTGGTTCAGTGTGGAGGCTCCCAGTTCTGCTGCACCCAAAACAAAGCATTCTGCTGGGTTTAACTGCTGTGCTTAAATGCTTCCTGGCTACTGTGGTGAAAACAGAAGAAAGAGGGGAGACTGTTTTGAGTGCAGTGCAAAAGCAGTTGTGCCGATACAGTGTGAGGCATGCTGGGAATTTAAATGTTGCATCTGGGCTTCTTGCTTTTGTAAACTCCGATGTTTTCATGATGTCACAAATTCCTTGACTCCACACTCCATGCAAACGACATTGCTCAGTACTGCATCCTGACGTGAAGCAATAGTTTTTTGGCAAATCACTGTAGGATTTTCCAGGCAGATAAATACTGAATAATACCTTCTTTGTTTATGCTTCTTTGCAGGTTTTGGTAGCTCTCGTGGTGTAACACTCATCCCAGTCAGTAAGCAACAGGAACCAATTCAGTCCCAGCAATGGCTTGTGTTGTAAAATGGACGTTATAAAGAAGAAACAATGAAAACAAGGACACACAAAGAATCGGTATGCACGAGGCCTACATATTTCTTTTATATATATATTTTTTACAGTGACTTCAGGGATTGTGTACCTGCCTGATTCTTGTGTTTGGCACAATCTAAAGTACAACTATAATTAGTTCAGTGTGTGATAATATTTCAAAACAGTCGGGCTGACTAACATGTAAATCATTTATTTGGTAGTGAGATGCAGTAATGTGGTCTAAAAAAAGCAGATTACTTGTTTATACTTTATTCTGTCGTCATTCTCTCCCTCCTCTCTGTGTCCTCCCTTCACTTTGTTATGCCCTGTTCTTCTTTTCACCTCCCTCTTCTCTTAATTCTCAATTTGTCGTTGCCCTTGAATGGCACAAACTTGTGTTAACTCTGTATTATCCTCAACAAACACATCTCTTTATTTCTCTCTGTACATCTCTAACCTTGTTTTAACCATTCATGCTTTCCTCTGCCTTCCACATTTCCCCTCTTTCCATGGACTTTGGGCTGTGCAGATGCCCATGCGCAGTGGGCGGCGGCGGGGGGCGAGTGAGGAGAGAAGGGGCAGACGCCCGCACTCCAGCCCCACTCGCCCTGAACGCAACGATAGACAGACGGTTAGAGCCTCTACCTCTTTTGTCTCCCTTTCTATCCTGTCGTTTTCACTATAAGTTTCTGTGTGTGCATGCAAGCAGCAATGTTAATACCAATAAAGACCTGTCTCCTTGAATTGTGTGTGTGTGTGTGTGTGTGTGTGTGTGTGTGTGTGTGTGTGTGTGTGTGTGTGTGTGTGTGTGTGTGTGTGTGTGTGTGTGTGTGTGTGTGTGTGTGTGTGTGTGTGTGTGTGTGTGTGTGTGTGTGTGTGTGTGTGGTCAGTGTATGAGTCATCAGTATGATTGCCACAGACCCTTGCCGTGTCAGTATTGTTCGATATCGTGGTTTACGGCTTACTACTCTCAAATCTTTGATGTTTCATGTTTGACATTGATGTTTTATGTCTGTGTGCATGTGTGCGTGCTTGCGTCCGAGTGTGACTTTGTTCTAAAAACAGACACAGGCCTATTAGGGATTCAAAAGCATCACTATGGAATTTAAAGTCTTGTGTTGTTTTAGCAAAGAGGTGCTGTTGAGGAATTGGCTGGAAATCGCTTCAGTCGCAGATCACAAGGGCATGATTCATCAGAGAGTGAGGGGGAGGAACTTGTGTCTCCTCCAAAGAGGCAGAAAGTTCAGGTTTGTGTTACATTTCATCACCCTGTTATGTAAAGACCAAGTATAAAGCTTTGATTCAGCTAAATCATTTAAAAGGCAACATCTAAGCCAGTAAGAGTTTTCCTTCTGCATATGTATATATTTATATATCTATAAAAACTATTACTACATTTTTAAAATTTAGGATTCTACCTCATCCACAAATGATCTTTTCTTGTCAGGATTCAGTCTCTACCCCAAACCCTCCAACATCAACACACTCGACTGACAGCTCGGCTCCTTCCACTGTCCCACCTCCAACCTTGGTTGCCAGCCAATCTCGTGAGAGTGACAACGAAGATGGCCAATCCCAGGGCAGCAGGAGTTCGGTTGTTGGGAGTCTGGCCAATAGCAGCAGCAGTCTGAGCAGCGGGCGGGATATAGACCAGGACAATCGTTCCTCATCTCCGAGTCTCTCTGCTTCCCCTCTGGGTAGCCTGGATTCTGATTCCGACGGCCCGGACTCACCAAAGCAAGGAGAGAGGGAACGAGAGAAAGGCAAGGAAGGGGGAGCGGGGAAGGTGTCAGGGGAGGAGAGGAGAGCGCTACGAGAGGGGAGAGGAGAGGACTCCTGTGGAGATGGAGAAAAGCGAGATGTGGATGCAAGAATTGAAGACTGTCCTTCTCTTAAGCCCCCCTCCACTCCGTGCTCTTCCTCTGGTCTGACTCCCTCCCTCCGGGGAGCAGGGGATTCATCGAATGACAGCAATAGCGGGAGGAAGTCCTACTTCTCCCTGGACTCCAAATTGATGTGTAAAGTTGAGTATGGTGGACCAGTGGGTGTCGATGGTGCACTTAGTGGCAACCGAATGAATTCCAAAGCCAGCACACAGTGCGTGACCAAGACAACTATCTCGGGAGACTTTTCCCACAACAGCCCCAACATTCCACACTCCTTACCCCCTCCTCTCCCACCTCCACCTGCCTTGAAGCCCTTGGAGCTAGGGGGACAAAACCTGCCTGCTGAGGTTAAGACAGAAAGAGACAAAATAGAAAAAGCAGACAAACTCCTGGACAAGGCTCAGTCCACTCCTCCCTCGCTGTTGCCACAGACCGGCCCCCAGCCACAGTCCCAGCCTCAGACCCAGACCTCCACCCACCCTCATCACTACAGCTCCACCAGCTGGCAGGGTGGCACGGCAACTGGTTGCCAGGGGAGTTGGGGCTACACCCGTTACCCTAGCAACCACCACCCACACCAACCACAGCACCAGCCCCCAGTGCAGCAGCAGCAACTTCCCTCTGTTTACAACCCTCCGTCCTCTCGCCACTCCTCCTCCCACCCCTCTTACCTCCCCCATCCTCATCCTCACCCCCACAGGGAGTACCTTCCCAGGTACGCCGGAGGGGGAGGGGAAAGAGAGAGGGGGGCTGCAGGAGAGAGGGAGAGGGGAGTGAGGGGGGAGTGTGGGGGGAGAGAGATGAACAGGGAGTTCTCTGCTCCCATTGGCAACAGCAGCAACAATAGTAGTGGGGCTAATAGTAATAGTGCTTGTGGTGGAATAGGTGGACCCAACAGCATCCAAGGCAGGGAGTTTGGGGGTCTGTCAGTGGGTCAGAACCGGGAGTTCCAAAGTTCTGGGAGAGATGGACCTAACTTAGCTCCTGAAAGAAGAGACTTCGGTCCACCTTTCAGAGACAGGGAGCGAGAAAGGGAAAGGGAACGTGAAGGAGGAAGGGAGTTTCCTCTGCCAAACCAAAATCAGAGTAGAGACTTTGGCCCCAATGGAGCTGGAGGGGGGCATCCCAGAGACAAAGATGGAGGCAGGTGGGGTGAGTTTGGTGGCCAGACAAGAGAGGTTGTTGGAAACAGTAACCCAAACAACAGCTCTATCCCCCAGGGTAACCCTCCAAGTTCAACCAGCGGTTTACCTGTCACCCCAATGCTGAACCGAGACCCACCTGCATCACCCCAAAACAATCCCAGCCACCCCTCTCATTCCTCCCTGCCGCCACACCCCCACCCACATCCCCCAAACTCATCCAACCGAGACTTTCCTCCTTCAATGGACCAGGCACAAACTCCCTCCTCGGGAGCCGACCACTTTCATAGAGAGTACACTCCCACTGGAGGAAAAGACTTTCCTGCCGGGGCGCCTCCTTCTGCTGGCACAAATCGAGAGTACCTCAGCTCCCCTGGGGTGACTCCAAACCTTGGACGAGAGTATTCCGGGCCTGGAGGAACCCAACACCCCCACCCACCTCACCCCCACTACCAGTCTGCACCCAGAGACAGAGACAGAGAAAGGGACTCAAACCTGCGAGAGTCAGCTTTGTACCAAAACCGTGGAGGCCCAAGCCAACCTCCTGCACTCTCTCCTTCCTCCTCGTCCACCCATCACGTACACCCTCCCAATCCTCCTTACCCACCACCACCTCAGCCCCCTCTAGCCCCACCTCAAACCTCCCATGCCCAGCCACCCCCATCGGGTATGACACCCAATGTACGCCCCCAGCACTACCAGTCCTCGTCCCAGACTCCTCCAACCCCTCTTTCTCCCTTACCCAGCCCATCCACCAATCAGATGGGAGGCTTCTCATCTTTTCCTCCTGGCTCCTCCTCTGCACCCAACATGCCACTTCCTGGACCGGGTGTGCCATCCAGCTGTTCACCTGGATGTCGCCCCTCCCCTTTCCATGGCACTTTGAACAACCACCCTCCATTCAGTGGAACGTACCACTCCAATGGGAACAGTGGCAGTAACATGGCCAACAGCAATAGCAACAATAGCGCACCCAATAGCAGCAATACCAACTCACAGTCTCTCTCGCCTCAAAATATGTCCAAAGGACCCCCGCCTCTTAGTAACTCTGCCAACAACATCAGCGTCTCGGCTCCTGCCTCCAGTTCTTCACTCCCCTGTGGAGACGGACATTCAGATTCAGGCCCGCCTCCCACACCTGTCATCATCAAGGAAGAACCTATAGAAGACAGGGAAGAGAATGAAAGCCCACCTTTGGTGTTGAGAAGCCCTTCTCCTGAACCCAAACCTGTAGACATCCCTATCCACGCCAGTCAATCAGCACGGTACAGTCAAAAAGACATTATTATCTTAACTGAGATTACCAATATACCCCTGTTCAGTCCCTCTTTATGCGAACAAAAGTAATTAACAGTAATTCAAATTTTATGATGGTTTTAATAATGATGGTTGTAATAATGCTGTGCTACACTGCTGTATCTCCTGTTTCTAGATTTCACAAGGTCCTTGACCGTGGCAACGGGAACTCCTGTGCCCGCAGCGATGTCCTCTTTGTCCCGTTGGATGGCTCCAAACTGTGGAAGAAGAGAAATGAGATGATTGAAAGGGCCCGGAGGGAGGTTGAACAGCGGGCCAGAGACCTGAGAGAAAAAGAGAGGGAAAGAGAGCGGGAGCGGGAGCGTGAGAGGGAACTGGATCGACATCTACAGGTGTGCACATTGGAGCGTGATAATTATGTAGTGTGTCATATTTAATGGATTTGATGTAGATTAAATTGATCACTTGAATGGGAGGGGAGTAAAGCAGATGAAATTTACTGTCTCCTCCTGTTTTCTCTGCAGCAGCAGAAGGATGTCAACGCAGCTGGAGTGTGTCGCCAGGGTTCCTCACTCTTCTTTCCCTCCTCGTCCTCTATCATCCTTGACCCTTCATCTTCCTCATGCAACCCTGTCTCCCATCAGTCCCCTCACCCCCAGCATCATCAACATCCACATGTTCACCTTTCTCAAGCACATCATCTTCACCCCTCCCTCTCTCACTCTATCCCCCACTCCCTCCTCCTGCCATCCATGGGTGGAGCATCAGCCATGGTTGGAGGCCCACAGGGAGCCCTGGGAATGGGTTTAGGAGGTCCGTACCTGGGCCCAGACACCCCAGCACTGAGAACCCTGAGCGAGTATGCTCGCCCTCATGCTATGTCTCCTCTCGGAGCAGCAAGCCGTGCCCAGGCACACCACCAACAAATGCACCATGGTCATCCCCATGTCCACCCGTCATTTTTCCTTCCTCAGTTCCAAAATCATGCTTTAGCCCACCCCCACCATATGCCTGCTGATGCAGCTACAGCAGCAGCCATCTTGGGTTTTTTGTATGGGGGCAGTCTTGAAGGTGGTCCAGTTGTTGGTGGCCACCCAGGAATGGCTGGAGGCCAGATACCTGGAGGGCTTGGGGGAGCAGGATTCGGAGGAGTTGGCTTTCCTCATGCGATGGCTGCACATCGAGATCGAATGAAGCAAGGGTTTGAATTTAAGAGCGATGAGCGGGTTTACCAACCAGGGTCCATACCTGATCATGCAGCTCTTGCACTTGCCCACTCACATTCACATGCCCATGCCAACGCCCATGTGCATGCGCATTCCCTGCTCCTTGGAGGAGGTTCTGCGGGATCTAATGAGGTGTCAATCTATGGCACTCCTCCTCCCCCAGCTCCCCCTGGCCCTCCACACCTCCAGAACCCAAGCCTGGCCCCAGTAACTCGACCTCCCAACCCTCCGGCCCCTCAGTCTCTGTCCAATCCACCCCCCCCATCTCTCCTCCCACCCTCACTCCCCTCTCACCCTTCATCCGCGGCACCCACTGCCCCCACAGCCCCGGCCGCCCCTGCTGCTCCTCCGCCAGCTCCTCCTCCACCTGCTCCACCGACCTCCAATGCCGCCTCACTTCATCACCCAGTCCCTCATTCTTCTTTTCCCAGCCCTCTGTCCTCTCATCTGCCACCAGCCCCTGCTCCAGCCGCTCCCCCCGAGGCCTACCCCACTCCCACTCGCTCACCCGCCTCTTATGAGCGAGACAGGAGTGAGGAAAGAGAGCGGGAGAGGGAGCGAGACAGAGCAGCTTTGCCGCCATTTGGGGACAGAGAGCGAGAAAGAGAGAGGGAGAGAGAAAGGGGAGGAAGTGGTGGAGGAGGTGGAGGAGGAGCAGGAGGGGGAAGTGGAGGAGGAGGAACAGGTGGAGGAGGTGGGGGAGAGAATCTGGGACGTCTTCAGATGCTAAACGTGACGCCTCATCATCACCAGCATTCACACATCCACTCACATCTTCACCTACACCAGCAAGACACAGGTACCCACTGCTACAAATAACGCTGTCATTGTCACTATCAACTGCCTTGAGATTATACTGATGTGCTACTATCTGACTTTCATAGTTAACAATAGACTTTTGACACATGCCAGATTTGTGAACTACAAGTCTGGTGATATTAACATTTAGAAAAGCAGCAGCCAATACTCTGTGATTCCAGGTGTTAATGGGTCATAGATAGTTATTTAAGCCATCTGATCAGTTTGTTCAAATATGTTTCAGCCAAAATGCATAGAGGATTAACATTTTCCAGTGTATATATATATCTAGGAAATATTTTACTGCTTACACATTGTATTGATTGACCGCTCTTGAAAAAGCTATTATGTTCATATTAATAAAATATAACCAACAACCTTATGTTCCTAGAATGTAACGATTCTCTTACATGTCTGACGCTTTGACTCATATTAAATATCTCCTGTATTTCTTATTACATCATTGGCATCCAGCGGCGGGCGGGGTTCACCCCCTGATGGACCCGTTGGCGTCGGGGTCTCCTTTGGCACGCCTCCCATATCCAGGAGCCACGCTAGGCACTCCCATCCTGGCTCACCCCCTCACTGACAGCGAGGTGCTCCGCCAACAGCTGTTCGGTGAGGAGAAGGCTCCTCGTCCATGTACTCGTTCAATTTCTTTCTCTAAAAACTCCACAGTGCATAAAGTTTATGAATACGACAATGATGATTGACCTTGGTGCTCTTTCTTTCTCCTTTTCCCCTGTTGTGTTCCCACATGCTCCTCCTCCTCCTTTCCACCCTTCCCACCGCCCCAGGTGCTCCTTTCCGTGACTTGCCCCAGCCGTCCTCCCTCACTGGACCCATGTCAGCAGCCCACCAGCTCCAGGCCATGCAGCAGGCCCAGAGTGCCGAGCTGCAAATCCAGAGACTGGCCCTGGAACAACAGTGGATCCATCACCACCACCACCACTCCCTCACCCAGGACGAGTACTACAGGTGAGGAGGCTTTGTGAATCTGAATAAACATCATGTAGGACACGAAAAAGCAGAAAATCCTCAGATTTGAGAAGAAACTAGAAAACGTAAAATGCAAAATATAGATTTTTTTTCTGGGATTAATCGATTACTAATTCAGCTCTAATGTTCTGGTCGCTGCTGCTGTGGAGACTTAAAAGCAGCATCTTAAAGATCTAATCCGACTAAACCGATGGGCTTCTGCCAAATTTAAGACCCAAACATGACCTGAGACCTAGAGCTATATTCCCTGTGTAACTACTGTATGTTTCATCATTTATTGACTGCTCATCATGTTACTGCAGTTCATGGGCTGCACTCCTTCTCTCTGTGCACTGTGCAAAACTACATGCAAACAGTTAACTTGCATGGATGCATTGAAAAGAAAAAACATTTCTCCATAAAATTACTTTTGAAAATAACCAAACCGGATTTGACAAACAGCAAAATGGCCTTTACTAAATAAATGACATGTGTAGACGTTGTTTGGTTACGACAAACTCTAAAAATGCCTTGATTGTAGGTTGACTAAACACACAACACGAGTAAATTCACTCAGTGATTGTGTTTTTGTAGATGAGGAGAAGTTTAAATCTTTACAAGTGCCAATTCTCGCTCAATTATAAGTGTGGTGGAACATGAATGTAGGTTAGTTATGCTGTAGTTATACTTACATTTGTCAGTTTTCTAGCGAGAAAGCTTAGGTGTAACTGGTAGCTTAGCTTTGTGGCCTTAGGAGGTAATTTCTCGTCCTATAGTGGTTTAAAAATATCCATAACCATCTGAATCCCATATCTGAACCCAACCTGAGCTCTGACCTCCAATTTGCAATCTAACACGGTTCCTCCTTTGACCTTTTAGTCACCTGAAGAAAGAAAGCGACAAGACCCTGTGAGGGAGGGACGCAACAGAGAGCAGCATGGAGAAAACCGAGGGACAGTGTGTGTGTGTGTGTGTGTGTGTGTGTGTGTGTGTGTGTGTGTGTGTGTGTGTGTGTGTGTGTGTGTGTGTGTGTGTGTGTGTGTGTGTGTGTGTGTGTGTGTGTGTGTGTGTGTGTGTGTGTGTGTGTGTGTGTGTGTGTGCCTGCGCGCAAACTTAAACGCATCAAGCAAAGGGCGAAGCACTGGACACAGTGAAGGAATAAAGACTCAAAAGAAAAGCTGGACTGAAGGACGGGGAATTCACTCAAGAAATCAAGAAGACTTTGAAGGATTGACAAAAGAAGGAGGAGGAGGAGGAGGAGGGTGTAAAAACGTGCACCGGGATGAAGATCCAGACTCCAGTACTTCCCTTCATTATGTTCTTGAACTCCAGTCCTGTTTTGTATCGTGCTCCGTACAGTATATTAGATGGGGGCAGCTATAGTGAAGTACCGTATGTGTAAAATACTTTTGCCAGAAGGAATGTGTACATGAGTCTCTTTTATGTCATTGCATGTAGCTATAGCGCTTATTCTGACCTGGTGGAACTTTTGGTTCTATTTTTAGTAATCACCCCCTCTTTTGTACCCGAGGGGCGTTCTATATGCATGAGACCAGCAATTTAGTGTTATGTTTATGATCAATAGTATTGTTATTATGATTAATGTTGTCTGTTTGTTGATAATGATATAATTATATATACAGTACATATTATTTGTATTATTTTTTTACATTTTCATGGTATGGCAGGCAGTTTTTATTTTTATTTTTTATTTTGGATTTACCTTGTGAAACAAGATGCAAATGAAGGCAAAAAAATCTGGAAATAAATTATAATCTTTTTTTTTCTAGTCTCTTGCGTATTCATGCGTGCGCTGTTCCCCACCACCACCTCTGCCCCATACATTCAGACTATTTCCCCTGTCTTTGTTTTATACAAGTCACTCATGCACAAAGCATATCAAATTCCTCACCCCCCCCCCCATGTCTCCCTCTCTCTTTCTCTCTCCCCGTCTCTCTCCCCATTGGTCTCTCCCTCCCTCTCTTGGCGAGTGTAGCTAATGGGAGACACATGGGATGAGTGTGAGATATGGGAGATGAGTTGCTCCAGTGAACACCAGCCACCCTGTAGAGCGAGCATTCCTTGCTGCACTGTAAAAATGAGAAGGGGAAAAAAAAAATCTATATAAAGAGAGAATGAAAAGGAGAGAGAGAGAAAGCCGGAGCGGTGAGAGTGTGATTTACGTACGCTGCTGAAGGCTCAGGGTGCTGTGTGTTCTCACCGTGTCCAGCTGCAGGAATCTCCTTCAAACCGACACGGATCAGTGAATACGACCCTCGCGTTGAAAGACAGATTCACTGCTGCCTCTCAGATTTGGGGGAACGTGTAGATGTGGTTGAACAAACTTTATTTTTTGTAATGATACTCTCTGTCCTTTTATATTTCCTCACACGATGCCCCTCGGTATCTCAAGCCTACATCTCTTTCCTTTTAATGCGATAAAAAAAACCCTCCTCATCCAGATGTGACGTTGATGGATGGCCGTATCCGTAACAACCATCGCAGACAGGATAGTGATATTGGATGTGAGGCACGCCACAGTGTGTGAAATATAGACTGTGCAGGGCCATGCTTGTGGGTTGCTATGCAGGTTGGGTGTCATTAAAAGTCACCTTGAGTAAGTATGTCAACATAATGTAAAGTATCATCCAGCAGGACAAATCTGATTCTCCCCGCCGGTGACATCACATCTGGGTGATATTCTTAGCACTTCATCAGTCCTCTCTCAGGGTGGACGAGGACGTTATGAGAGATGAAGGACTTCATTATGAACGTGTAGGCCTGGTATTATTATCCCCACAGCTGATGAAAATAAAAGTTATCTGCAAATAAGTCTTTCATACTGACCTACTTTGTGATATCAGATATGAATGCTTTCGTGCATTCGATTCATGAACAGTGTCCGGTAACATTTAAATCACAATTTTTAAGTAGATCTTTGTGGCTTTTCTTTTAATTACCTGCACTGTCAGTAATACAAATCTGGCAGCAGCGCGACAAGAGGAACTAGAATTGTTTGTTATGCAAAACTACATCAAGGATGACTACGAAACTTGTGGATGATGCGGGATGGGTCAGAAAAAAAAACAATTAAATCCCGATCAGAGGTCGGATCTAGAAATTTTCCACTTTATCATTGTGAGATGTGGTGTCTTCAACATTTTCGTTGATTTCTCAGAGAATGATTCTTTGTTGAGGGGACTGTAGTTTGGTGCAGGTCCAAATAAAAATCTGGATCTAGTGAATTTGAATGTGGTTTTATAAGAGGACTGTTGGGCCTTGGTGGGGGTTTCCACTTTACACTCCCATCAGGCCTGTAGATCATCTCCGGTTTTACTGTTTACGATCTCACGTTGAAGCTTCTTTTATAGACACAGATTACTTTTACATCGCAATAGTTCTGAGCCGGAGTATTTCCACATTGGAGCTTCACGAAGGGAAACTCTACTCTGCTTCAACATGTCATTCAGCTGCAGATGGCCCATCCAGGCTCTCAGCCGGGAGCTGAGTTTTCACCTACTTCACCTGCCCTAACCCAGATGATCAATCTCCTCTGACCTCTGTCTCTCTCCGTTCCAACCCGGAGAAGAGGATCCCAGAGGATCATCTTGAGACGTCGCTGAGCATCTCTAAGTGGATGTGGACGACGTGTGGGGTGAACTGAGCAGAAGCTCGACCTTCCAACTGGCTACAGACCAGGGTCAGTGCTGCTCACAGTTTGACTCAACAACCAGGATTATGGTTTAAACTGGTCTGAAAGACTTCACCCTCAACTATACGTTATGTGAGTTTGTATCTTGCATTTAAACCAATCTATTGTCTGTTAAACAAAGTGGAAACTGGGGTGGCTGTGGCTCAGGAGGTAGATCGAGGCATCCTCTCGCCAGAAGGATGGCGGTTTGATCCCAGTCTCTATTCCACATGCGGAAATGTCCTCGGGTCAAGAAACTGAACCCCAAATTGCCCCTGACATCTGTGCCAACAGTGTGTGGGTGAAACTGTACTGTAAGACTAGGAAGGCCCAATAAGTAAATAGAGACCAATCCAGAGGTGATGTGGGTTGAAAAGATCAAGTCAATGAGGGTCCTGCTCACTTCATAAACCCTCCTGGTCAGCACAGAGTTTGGAATCAGCTGATTTATGATATTATGATATAGTGCTGTAGTGACATGACAAACCAAATGACACAAATTCAGGCCATCTTCACTTATTTCAAATAATGCCAGGATTTGAGTTTGCAAACATTTGTAATTCTTGTTTCCACAGATACCTGATACACCCTGTACACTGGTTTAATGAGAAGAAAGAGCGAGAGAGGCCTTGAGCCACGGACTTAATGGGAAGCACATTTCTCTTTTTGGAGAATTGGAAACCTTTGGAAACAACAGAAACGGTGCAGTGTCATTTGTAAAGTTACATTGTGTCTCCACAAACCTTCTTTGTTCAGTGCATTGTTTGGTCAGAGCACCACTGCGTCAGTTTACACACATGATGTGGAGCTAAGCCCCAGCACATTACTCAGCTTTATTTTAATCCACACTTTGGATTTCAAAGAGATATTGTGTGATGCAGTTAATTGTCTGCTCTGCACATTTGACCGAAGTGTTTTAATGCACGGAGCACCTGCATGTACACGAGTGCTCTCAGAGAATCTCTCCAGTGAGTGAGAGCAGCCTGAAACAATAACACAGTTCAACAAGATGTTCCACAGAGTTACGAGGAGCGAATCAAGTGTAGGTTCCAGACACTTAGCTCAGTTGTTATCAGGAAGTCAAGTAAATGATACGAGTGTGACCACAAAACATGTTGTGTGCTGTATGATTCATAACACAAACATTCAGCTGTACGCACACAGCTTCCTCTGAATTACAGATCCCAGTGTCAGCCCTGAATATAAAGTAACGCTTCATAATGGCAGCGCAGAGAGAGGGCAGGGGGGGGAAAGCCTGTCTAATTCCACCCTGAGGAAGGAGGAGGACACAGTGCGTGTTTCTTCTGTGCTAAATGCACCATGTGACCAAAAGTATGTGGACACCTGCAACAAGTTCTTGTTGAAAGTCTCAGTCCAAATTCATGGGCATTAATCTGCTTCCACTGACCATGAATTTGCAAACACAGTCTAAAGTATCATTGTACACTGTGGTAATATTCCATTTTCACAGAAGATATATTGTCATCAAAGGAAAATCACTGGTATAAGTAAGTTAATATTTAGTTTTAATGAGGGCGCCATTGTTTTCAAGTGTTGCACTATGCTCAGTAAAGGAGCTGAATATAATTCAGTTATATTCATGTGCTTTTACCATGAACACATGTCAAAATATCTTCCGTCCACATACTTTTGGCCTTTGGTCTGTAAACTACCGTCAAGAGCACAAACAGCTAATGACCAACCCAGTTATCAAAGTTCCTTCAACCACCTGTTTCAGTCGCCATCTCACTCATAAACCCTGAACTTCCAGTCCTAGCAAAGCAGAGACATTGTCAATAGTATTAGGGGGCTAAGGTTTTTCTCCCACAGCAAATCAAAAAAGAAAAAAAAGAAAAAATACTGGTCAAATATAAACAATAAAAATGTGGTTTTAATTCCCTTTGAGGATAATGTTATGTAAAAACCACTCTGCGGTTAAAACTCTTAAATGCCACAGACTCATCAGTGGATCATCACAAACTTAAACTGTGCAACTAAATATAGTGATTCATACCCACGGGGCTTCATTTAAAATTCTAGTGGTGGTCCCAAAGTTTCCAAAGGCCCCAAATATGTGAAGCTGAATTGTTATGGAAATGAGTTCATGACACTTTTCATACAAACACAACATAAGACCAAGGCACTTCTGGAAATACCAGGTTTAAAAAGGTTTAAAAAATAAAAGTGAAATGTATAATTTCATGTAAATAAGAAGGGAACAAATGGGTAAATGCTATTCACATCTCCTCACTCACAGAAGACAGACAATTTACTCTTTTGACACAAGAAAGAAATAAATCCACGAACCATTTAAATATTTAATTCTAAATTAAAACTTTAATTTTAAATAATCTGTGGTTGTATCCTGGAAGCTGGTCTTTCATTTAATAAACTATCCTTATTACTATTCAGATGAAGGAATTATTATTGATGTGGTGACATCACTTTCATATTCTGTATTATTTTCATTGTTCTGAGGCTTCAGGCTGAAGAAGCTGCAGCTCAGGACATTGGACACTAGGACGTGAACTCAGCCTAATTCTGATTGATGAGAAATTATGAATGAAATTCTGTTACTGCCACCTACTGGTGAAAAGTACCACTTCCTAACACCCCTGCAGTAGAAAGCAGAATACAATAACAAAAAATACACTAAAATATTTAAAGTAGCAATACATTATTTATTATAAATTTACCATTATTTAAAAAAACATCATATAATTGAGTCCACTCAATTTATTCATACATAATTTAATAGTCACTAGCTCAAGGCTTCATGAGGTCCATGCACATTTAAGAACATAATTCACAAACTGACATAGAAAACAGACATTTCATTCTTTCTTTGCATCTATTGGGAGTTTGACACTAAAATGGTGGATGAGCAATGTACAGTGACAACGTATCTAATCTGTTTGGACAAGTGTGCTTTCATTGTCCAGCTGCACAGTGTCATACAGGCACGTTGTCCCTCTTGTGAACGCTCCTCGTGTGTCTGCCCAGAGACTCCATCCACTTGAAGGATTTACCGCAGAAGTTACACACAAACTGTTTCCCCTCGGTGTGGATGGTCTGGTGTCTGTTCAGGGCGCTCGTCGTGATAAAGGTCTTCCTGCAAATTTCACATCTGTACGGCCTCTCGCCCGTGTGCGTCCTGATGTGAGCTGCCAGGTGCGAGCAGTTGCTGAAGCGTTTCTCGCACACAGAGCAGCAGTAGGGTTTATCTTTGCTCTCGTCCCCGCTGCCATTGTTGTGGAGGTGGTGGTGGAGGTGGAGGTGGTGGTAGGGGTGGAAGGGTAAGGCGTGGTCCTGCAGGCCGGCTTTGAGGCTGGCAGGGGACGAGATGAAATCTTTAATGTCTGACTCCAGGCCGTCCAGCTGCTCTTCGTCGTGCGCTATCCAGAAATCTCTGTGGCCCCTGTGCTGCTCCTTCTTCACCTGCGAGGGCTCTGGGTGCTCCTGCTCCGGGCTGCAGCCCCCATCCTCCTCGCAGGGATGGGCCTCAGGGGCCTCCTCTGCAGGGGATGACTGATGGTGCTGCTCAGGAGGAGGAGGAGGTGTTGGAGGATGGTGGTGATGGGTGTGCTGCTGCAGCTGGGCTGAGAGGCATCTGTCCTCCACCGGCTCTGAGAGGAGAGAAACACACAGAACCACATCACAACCGTGCATTTGAACATGAAACTGAATGGAAACCTGCATGAGGTGTGATTACAATCCAGTGGAAACCAACCTGACTTGAGAAGCTTCAGCTGCATCCTCAGCCGACTGATCTCCAGATCTTTCGACCGACAAATCTCCTCTTTGTACTCGAATATTGTTTTTTCCACAGCTCCGAATATCTCGTCCGCCGCCGCCGCCAGCCTCTCGCTGAGGAAAACTTTCAGGGACATCATCAAGGACATTTTCTGAGGAAAATCACAGCTTTTAAACGCGCGTCGGGACGTGATCGTGCGGCTCCGCGGACGTCACGCTTCGCTTGTAAACACGGACATGAGACTGAGCCACTGTCAGAGGTTCGGTGCCGGGGAGCCACCGCCCCCTGCTGGACTGGAGGGTGAAAGGGCAGAATCAGAATTAGGAATATTTATTGATCACCGTCGGAAATTATGTTTAGATGCGATTGCTAAAACCAAGAATATAAGAAGAATGTGCTGAATAAATAGAAATATAAAGAACACATAAGAAGAATGCAAGAAAATAAGAAGTATGTAAAATATATGCATTACAATACTATCTATCTATCTATCTATCTATCTATCCATCTATCTATCTATCCATCTATCCATGCAAAATCCATACCTTTAAGACTTAGAGGGTCACATGGGGGCTGGAGCCAATCCAGTCCCAGCTGACATTGGTGGAATTGTCTATTGAATTTATTGTTTAAAGGGATAGTTCACCCAAAAATGAACATTCACTCATTATCTACTCACCACTATGCCGATGGAGGGGTGGATGAAGTGTTTGAAACCACAAAACACTTTTGGAATTTAAGGGGTAAACAGTGTTGCAGCCAAATCCAATCCAAATTTAAGTAAATGGTAAACAAATCTTCAAACGTATAAAAAAACACATAAAATGCCTCCATACTGCTCCTGTGGTGTCGTCCAAGTGTCCGAAAGCCCCGACATTCAAATTTGAAGCGAGTACATTAACACCATGTTTTTTTGGCCTAAGGACAAGGCGGATAACAGAGGACATTTAGGCTAAAAACATGGTGTCCATGACGCCATGAGTAGATTATAAGTGAATTCTCATTTTTGGGTGAACTATCCCTTTGTTTATCAAGAGTATGCTTATTACCCAGTTAGAACATACTAATCAGGGAATCAAATCTGGTGTTTCAGGTTGGTGGTTAACATCTCTGCTTTGCTTTGGCCTGTTGAGGTTTGTTGCATGTCAGCGCCCCCCCTGTTTGAGTAAACACAGTGAACAGATACATGCGTCCCGGACCGCCTTCAAACATGGTTTTGAATGATCAGATCTGAGGACACATTTGGGTGTGTTGAGACGTATACTTTGCACTGACCTCTTGTGATTGGATTACTCAGGATGGATGTTAATACCAGGTCTGAAAGGGATATCAGTTTACGGTGCGTGTCCCTGCTAATTAATTAATAGAAATTCCAAAACACGCTTAAATGAGAACACACACGGATTAGAATTCCCAGTGTGTTTTGGCTGTTATTTTACAGTCCAATACACATGACTGTCTGTACAGGTGTATAATTGGAAAAGGAGGCAGAACTCTCCCGACACATGAATCTTATGACGGCTTTGTGTCTGTTTTAGCTCAGCGCCGGGATAAAAATAGCAGTGAACTGTTTCTCTGCATGGCATTGTCTTGTAATGAGATACTCTCTCTGCCATCCTGAGAATACCACCGGGATTACTTATCGTGTCTGTACGAACACACAGCAGCCTGAAGGGCAGGTTGTGAAATTGACTGTTATAAGTGCAAGCATATATTCTGTGAAATGTAAGGAATAATTAAAGGGTTCATGGGAAAGTCATAGGACAGAGTAGAAGAAAAACAAGAGCCAACACACTAAAACAGTCTCTAAACCATTTATTATAATGTTTCATTATAATGTTTCATCACAACCATCCCCCCCCCTCAAACCCATCGGCCATGACACAATATGATTACATGTAATGGACACCCCCCTCTTGGCGAAACAGCTAATGAGAGAGCGGATCATGCACGTCTACAGGGAGGTAAAAGCCACAGAAGAACATCATAATTACACAAAAGAGACGCAACTCATTTTTAAGACAATAATAAATCAGATTGACAAGAGCTGTGACACTGTTTACGCAAAAGAAGTTGGTAAACTTTTCAAGTAAAGGAGTGGACCGCTCATCCACCTCAAGGTGCAAGTGGCAGTCTTTACAGCTTGAGCACTTGGTGTGGAAGTTAGTAAGCACGCACAGGCTATTCTCAGTGGTCTTAACTCATTTCAGTGCAGTACAGTGTATGTGTCAACATGTCCCTTTTCTCCAGGACAAGATTTACCCAAACAAGATCAAAACAAAGGGAGGGAATGACACTGTTACACAGAATACTTTGAATAAAGAGGGGAACATGACTAAGTGCTGAGAGTGAGGGATGATGGAACTGGATCATCTGAATGGAGCTGGCCTCTGATCTGGACATGGTCACACTGCAGCTTCCAGGTTTCTTATACCTTGGCGTTGATGATTTCGATAATCTCGGGCTTGAGGGAGGCTCCGCCGACGAGGAAACCATCAACATCCTTTTGGGAGGCGAGTTCTTTGCAGGTAGCACCGGTCACAGAACCTAAGAAGAAGAGCACAGCCTCGTGAGAAGACAGAAAATACAAAAAAAGGTTAACATGATTATTTTCATCTCGTCCCTCTGACTGACCTCCATAGATGATCCTCACAGAGCTGGCTACAGCCTCAGAAACATTGGTCTTCAGCCACCCCCTCAGTTTGTGATGAACATCCTGAGCCTGAGGTGTAACACAGGAAACAGACACTTTATGATAGGTTCAGGAAAAAGAGACCGCAGTAATCTAAAATGAGGAAATATTCAGTGGATTCTAGTATTTACCTGCTGTGGGGAGGCAGTCTTGCCAGTGCCGATGGCCCACACAGGCTCATAAGCAAGCACGACCTTGCTCCAGTCCTTTACATTGTCTGTGGAAGAGACGTGTGATAAGACTTGAATTTGTAAGTTTTAGGATTTCCAACGCGCTCCAGCTTGTACAAACTTCCCCTGAAATATGTGTTGCAACATTCCAACTATCTCTCGTGCATATGAAACTCTACGGTGGGGTTGTCAGGACTCACGTACCTGCGATGACCTTGGTCTGAGCAAAGACGACCTTCTCGGTGATGCCGCCCTCGCGTTCGTCGAGCTTCTCTCCAATGCAGGCGATCACATGGAGTCCACTCTCCAGAGCGTGGGCCGTCTTCTGACCAATGAGCTGCAGAACAAAGGATGCAGTGAGGAATCTTTTGTCAAACTTACTCATGTGAGGATTCAACTCTCACAATTTAGCACCTGCTGTCTCTTGAAGATAATTCAATTCAATTCAAAAGATAAAATCATCAAAAATCATCAAAAGATAAAATCATCCAGTGTTACCTCGTCACTCTCTCCGAACACGTGGCGCCTCTCGGAGTGTCCCAGGATCACCCAGTTCACGCCACAGTCCTTGATCATCACAGGGCTGAAACAAATAATAAATCGTACAATAAACACATAATAATCTAATCTACTCCATCCAGAAACAAGATTTTGATTTTCATGATATGATATGATTGAATATACCAGTGGGTTTTTCAAGTGACTGTGGAGCTACTTTTTTGCATTTTCAGCTGCTTATAAGTTGTTTTCATTCATCCATCTTTAATTTTCCTTCATTGGAGATGTGACATACCTGATCTCCCCAGTGAAGGCACCCTTGGAAACTTTGTAGCAGTTCTGGGCTGCCACGCAAAACTTGGCATCGAGCTTGGACCTGACGAAGTCCAGGTAGATGGTTGGAGCGCCGCAGATCACGTCTATTAACCCAGAAGAACGGAGAAAAGCTTCAGTCACATTTTACAAGACATATTTGACCAGCTTCCTTCACATCAATGATATAAATGTGAAGATATTAACTGTACATACTGAAGAATTCAGAGTAGCCAGTAGTAATCAATGATTGAAGGCTGAATAGAATCATTCTTCATTTCAAATCTTTTACGTCTCTGCAACATTCACTTTATGACAAGGAAACGCAACCAAACTAACTATGACACTATATCCCTCATATTTCTTGTATTTTCCTAAAATTTTATTTTTGGTTGTCTAATGTCCATTAATGTGAAACAACATGTTCAGCTGCTGAATGATATCAAAAGGTGGGTGGGGTTCCAGGCCTTGCTTAAAGACACTTCAGCAGGATGCCAAAATGTGTGTGTTTAACACTGACTGATCAGTGGGCAACTGGCCGTGGGACATACATGTCTCCATATGCATCTCCCCCACAGCGCTACAACACCGTGTAGATTCAAGAGAGTAATTCAGTCCAGACTTTCCTCTTGTGATATTTACAGGGAGAATTGTTAATCGAACTGAATGCTGAGGGTCAAACATGAACAAGGAAAACAGGAAACTGGTATTGATCCCAAACTGCTTCTTCCCATCAGTAACAGATGTTGCAGCAACACTAAAATCCCACCACAAGCAACCAAATGTGTCAATAAACATGTGTCACTACTGCTACTAACACCCAACTGGCAAATACTAAGAAACTCCTGCTGTAGGTTTAAAAATAGATTAATGTTGCACTGTATGTGAATACAGTGGGTACACTGCATGTGCAAATATGATATTATCCAAGTCAACACCAGGAAATATTGCAGGGGTCAAGCACAGAAAAGCAAAGTTAAGACACTGACATTCACAATGTAACCATATCTTTGGGGTTAGGGGAGTCTATATTAAACACCCCTCGGTATTATTGCTTTAGTAAAGGTCATCTCCCCTTTTGGCCGGGCTCAGATCCCTCTGCATTAAAGGTCCTAGTTCAGCCTCTAAAAAGGTCACCTACATGGCTGCATTCTACAGAAGTCAAGCAAAAGTCATGAACCGGAGTCCAGACGGCCAAGTAACAGAGTTTAAATACCCTCCATGAGAACTTTGACTTTAAAGTTCAGGGGGGAAAAAAATCCTAATTTGGTTTCAGTCAGACACTGTTGAGGGGAATTCATGAACGGAGCAAGGTCCAAGGATAGGCCGAGCAGAAAGACAGTCTGCTTGTGTGCAGCTCGGGCCTGTTCAGGGCATACGCACAATACTGGAGTTGCATAACACCAATTTGCAGGAGAAGCACAACTGGTCTGATCACAAAGGAAACGGGCCCAGACGCATTGAACGTCTCCCTGCGCGTGTTTGTGTGTGTGCACAGTATCATGCAATGGAAAAAAACCAGAAGTGTGTTAAAACAGCTGCAGGATCGTGCATGTGTGTTGGTGTGTGTGTGTTTGTGTGGGTGTGGGTGTGTGTGTGTCCAGGCTGCAGGAAGCATACAGCAACAGGGTAAATGTCGGCTGCTGCATTCAAGTATAGTCGGATAAATGGAAGACGAGAGGACAGCAGATGAAAACCTGTGTTTCAAACCTCTGTGGCTGATGGGGTTTTACCACCTGAAGTCTCCTGACACACGGTCTCTACAACATGAATTAAAAAACACTCACAGCAGGCCCACGTTCGCTTCGTGTAGCAGCAGTGAGCAGATGGATGAGTGGACACTTGAACGCAGCCCGGCTGGTCTACGTGCGGATGGGAACGCAGCGTCACCGCCGACATTAGCGAAAAATCGCATCATCCGTATTCACGAATTCCTGCGTATCTGCGGTTTAGTGTCACTTCACAATGGATGAAGCCTAGAACGGCGTTAAATGGAGGAGGTGGACGCTAACGGCGTCGTTGGCTTTTTGAACGCCAGGCTAATGAAAGAGGCTAAAGGAAGCTAACACATGCACATAGCGATATTGATAAATCAGGAGGCGTTAGTGTTCAGTCGATGGGATGTGTTCTGGATCCACGTACCGACATTGGCGTCCACCTTGGCCGCGTTCATGGTCTTGATCAGCTCCCCCAGGCTCTTCTTGTCGCCGTTCATCTTCCAGTTTCCACCGACGAAGAACTTCCTGGTCATGTTTGCGGTTGTTGTGTTTTTTCTTTAACAAAGCTGGAGAATTAAAAACGGTAGCGACAGTTCACCGGTTGACGCTTCGACAAGAGGTGAGAAAGCGACGTGAGAGAGCAGCTGAGGGTTTTTATGAACGCGGTGAAGTTGACCCCTCCTCTCATTCAGCTCCATTGGCTCGTGGCGGCACGCCCGTGAACGCATCTCCCCATTTGAGGAAGGGGACCGAGCGAAATGTCGTGCTGCGTTCAAAGACACTTGTTACTGCAGAGGCCGATGAGTACCATGGATGTACACTGGCAGAACTGTATATCTTCTATAGAGACAAGATTAGATTAGATTAGATTAGATAAAATGAGTTGAGTTTTGGGTCATGTATAAAGCACCTTGGTTCCTATCTGCAACATTATACCACCCGAGTAGCTTTACCTTTATGGAAATAAACAACTAACTATATGTAAAACCTTGGATTTCAGATTGTATGATGATCCAGGCGTCCTGGTCCACTTATATGTGGCACTTTGCAACTATTTTAGCCTCTAAAAGTAAAGTAAACAATGCCATGAATAATTTTCAATCATCTTGTAGAACTTGCTACTGCTCTAAAATCTTTGTTCAATTAAAATCTGTCTATAGATTATAGGTATTACTGTGTGTATTTGGTTGTATCTGTTTACCTTTGAACAATTAGATAGATCTACAAAATATATATTAGTCTTTATTATTTGTCACTTTACTGTTTGGCCCATGACTTTTGTTTTCCAGTGATCTAAATGGGCATTTCATTTGACGTTATCCTGGTGACACATAAACAAACAGAATCTTCTCTGTGAAGGTCAAAAGAACTGATATATTGTGCAATTCATTCATCGTTGACTGATCTCGATTTGAATCAATTACATTCACTGTAATTAAAAATAAAACAAAAGTACGTCAGTTTGAATATGAAAATGTTGCCTTATGTTAATTTCTTAAATTGCACTGGCAACAACAAGAATAAGAACAATTTTAACACATTTATCGGTAAATGTTGACATCACCCAATATGACTGTGACCTGTGTCTGAGGCTGAGTTTGATTGGCTGAGACGGCCGAAGCCCGGCCTCTCTTTGTGCGGTCTGGATGAGTAAGGAGCGCTTTGATTGGATGATATTCAGTCTCGTTTTGCATACCCTGCATGCACTGGGAAAGATACAAGTTGGTTTTAAGGTGATGAAGTTGTGAAGATGTAGACTCAAGTTCTTCATATACTAACATTACTGTTGTTTTAATCTTTTGTTACTTCCTTTTGCTTTCCTTAATTCCACATTTTGACATTGTGGCACCGTCACAGAAATGTAGGTAGTGACAGTACTGTGCTGCACGGCTGACGGGTGCCCTTCAGGATTATTTGCTCTTTTGCTATTTTTCTAGAAGGTTTTTCTTAAAGAGAAGCCCGTTGTTCATGTCTACAATCAAATATCTCTCAAGTGAGTTCACCGTAAATAGTTGAACATATCATTCTTGATAATTGACTGGGCTCAACTATCTCAAACTTACTCTCAAAATATAAATCTAAATGGTAAGATTTTGTAAGACCTTCCCTGAATTGACAATAGATTATTAGTACTATTGTAGATGAGGTAACAGCTGCAGATTCATACAAGACAAGGTAGTCCTTTATTATAAGTCCTACCCAATGATTCTACACAACTGTTTCATAATCATAGGATGATAATAAGGTTTATGTGTAAATTCACATCTTGCTACAAGGTAAGAATCAACTATAGTTTACAAATAAATGCTGTGGCGTGAAAAGTACATTTTGTTCATTTGAAATGTGGTGGAGATGTGAAGTCACAGTACAGGGAATATTAAGTGTAAGGGAATAAAGTAAATAAAGAGTGTCACATATTTTTAAATAATACATCGGCACATTTTTTCTGTAAGTTAAAATGATTTCCATTATATAGACTTATTTGACTAATTGTTTATATGTGTAAAAATATTATATGTTTAACGTTAAGAATATAAAGGGGTAGACAGGAACACAACCGACTGATGAGTCGAGGGAATGAATAGGAATGTCAAATACATGTAAAGTTAGAAAGGTAGTTACAGTGATTTTTGAGTCTTTTATTTAATTTAGGGTGAATTTAGGATGCTACTTGAATGGAAATGTATTTTGTCACAACAGATATATTGTACTTAAATAAAATAAAAAACTATTAATGACTGTGGCCTGCATCATTTCTGTCTGTATTAAAATGCAGTTGTTGCTTTAGATTTGTTTTTAAAGCAGGTTATTTCCACTAGACTTGTTTGGACATGTACACGATCGACTGCATGTCATGCGCACGATCATATTTATTAAGATTTGAATTTTAACAACACACAAGTTTATTATGGAAACTGCAAAAGCAAAGAATTAAATTATTCGTGTAGGGGCACCAACGAAGTGTTATACCTGCATGTCACCATACGGGGGCAAACTCCCCCCACACGGTCAGGTATGTGAGTCTGCTTCCAGACACTGGAGGGTTGTTGGTTGAACTTCATGGTGTCTGCAACTCTCAATTCGTCATAGTTGTGGTTGCCTTGCTGCAGATACATGTCAGCCCATATGTGCCACATGCAGGGAAACACTTAAAAACATACAAATAAAATCACATATAATAATAAATAAATGACAGTTGAACTTTGCCGGGGTTTTAACCGCAGTGTGTGTGTGTGTGTGTGTGTGTGTGTGTGTGTGTGTGTGTGTGTGTGTGTGTGTGCGTGTGCGTGTGAGTGTGCTCGTTTTTGTTAGCTTTTTGGAAGCTTTTCCATTATAAACACTGTCAGGATCAATAAAGTTCTAAACCTGGTTTAAATGAGACAAAAAATCTTTTCTTAGCTGGTTGAGGTTATCAATAAGTTGGTTATGGTTAAGGTTATGTTTATGGTCAAGGTTATGGTTATGGTTACGCATGAATTGGTCATGGTTAAAGGTAGAGATGAGCTTATGGGGAGGCTGTACAGAATGAATGGAAGTAAATGCAAAAAAGGATGCGTGTGTGTGTGTGTGAGAGAGAGAGAGAGAGAGAGAGAGAGAGAGAGAGAGAGAGAGAGAGCGAGCGTGCGCTTGCGTGCGTGCGTGCGTGCCCGTGAGTCAGTAGAGTTCACTAAACCGTCGCGAGGAGACGTTTCCGCCCACAAGAAAGATGGCGGCTCCCTTGATGGAGAAGCTGGCGGAGTCCTTAGGTTCCCCGGAGCCAGCGGTTCGACTCATTTTATCTATTTTAATCGGTGAGTGTCTTCTCCCCGGGATCGGTTATGATGTTGGGCAGCCGAGGGGACTCCGGGCCGGGTCACCGGTACCACAGCTCCCGCTGCCGAGCGCAACTGTCACCGCTAACATGACGCTCAGTCAGGTACCGAGTGAGAGATGTAGCATCAGGCTGAAAATCTGCTGTGTTGCTCCTGCTGTTTTGAACAGCAGAAGACTTGTGTTGCAGGAAGCTACTGATTGATTTCCAAGCCGCGGTTGAACATTTACCTCACAGCCTCATTGGTGAAGTTCTCTGTGTGCAAAGCTCCAGCAGCGGCTGAAGTGAGGCTGGTGAACCGGTGTGGAGGTGCTGCTGCTCGGCTAGTTCTCAGGGAGGTGTTGCTGTCAGATACTGACAGAACGTGTCTGCCGTGTTTTTCATCATCTTCCCACTTGTTGGACCAGCTAACTAACTAGTCAACCAAGTTAGCTAGTATGCTACAAATGTGTGTTAGCAAAGTGCTACCAGTGTGATGGCAGTGTCAGTAGCTGCAGGATTAGCTACACAACATGAGAGTAGTGTTGGTTAATAGTCCTTCTGTTGTTGGGTGAGGACAGAGCTCTGACATGTTGCAGAATGAGCTCAGGCTGTCAAACTATGTCCCCGCACCCTCCATTCCATACTCCATTTGAGTAGAGGGGAGATATTAGAGTTCTCTGGGGTCTTTTATCACAGGGGTTTGTTTTTATTTGAAGGTCTGCTGCTTCACCACATCAGGCTGCAACACGTTGCACGACTCCAGGATGGGAATGTCAGGGTTCAGTGTGTGGATGTGGAGGGGGAGGGTGTCCTCCACGCTGTCCTCTCTGAACTTTGCTCTGACACATGGCCACGTCTATTTTTCTCTCTGTGCAGACCCACACAGCACAACACAATGGATTGAACAAGGCCATTCAGATCAGACTTTGGTTTGTGTCACAGCCTTCAACCCTCCAGTCAGCCTGTTGCACGCTCTTTGTCCCACTGTAGATGTGCTTTTGCGTAATATTGCAATCGTATAGTCACTGTCTACAGCCGAGACTGAAAAACTGATTGCGCCATCGTTTCCTCTGCTATACATAGAGTTCCATAAGCTGGGTTTGGTTAGCCAGCTGCTTTGCAAGAGCAGTTACATGGAAACGCACTGGGTGGGACCTGGCTACATTTGTATTTGTATTTACAAAAAAAGAAATTGGGCCATTGAGCAGTTTCACAAGAAGCCTGCAAGTTTCTACATCCCAGTGACTCAGATACTTTGTCTGAGCAGCTTTATATCTTCGAAAACATTTTATTGTACAGAAATGTCACGTCATTAATCTGTACCCCAATAATTTTAGCCTTAAACCTCTTTGAAAGGAGGAGAAGACCCAAACACCCAAGAGTTCCCATTAAAGGAATTATGTCATACAATCCTTAATGGAACATTTAAAAAAAAAAAAAATCTGTTTAACTGGTTTAATTTTATTGCACCAGAGAATATCTGTGGCAGCAGGAGGATAGTGTATGTGGGGTTGAATCAAAATAAACCCCAGTGTCCCTTGACCAACCTGATAAAGCAACTTTCAATAATGTGGCTCATTGATTGGTCCTGAGTATTTGGACAACAATGGAGATCTCTGGCTCGGACTAATAAACCGAATCCCTCTTTTATTACAGCGACAATACTTCTTATTAAGATCAATTCATTATCTATTTATCCTCTAAAGTAAAACAACAGGAGCAGAGGGGGAACTGTGTGTTACTTTACAACATATTAAGACACATCTAAGTTGCTGTGGTTCCTGAGAATATGCAAACCCTGATATCCACTAACCTTTAGTTCCTTGTTTGTTAGTGGAAGTACAAAGTGGAAAGGTCTTGCTCATTCGGTCAGAAACAGCTGATTCAAATGTTGGACTGTCTTACTCCTCCCTCATTTTATTATCACGTTCACACGCTCACCGGAAATAATCACAACTATTAACTCTTGCATCACAGTTCTGACTAATGTTTTCATAATGAAGCACTTTGAAGGAAGACTTTATGTTTCAGGTGTTTACTACAAATACTAATCAACAAGCTCTGCCTCCTGTCTCAAGGGTGGAGCTCACCTGAGAGCCGAGCCTGCACCAGAGGCAACCCCACAGAGGATCCTGCAGGCAGACTGTGTTCTAGAGAGGCCGTGATGAGATCAGCGTAGATCTAAAGGGGGGGGAGAAAGGATGGGTGGGACACTGAGTGAGCAGTGGCAGCCCTATGATTTTGGTGGCCCTGAACAAGATTGTTTCCATGGCCCCAAAAGGCACAGATACATGCACACATTGGAGGAGGGTGTAGCTGATCATACAGATAGTCTTGATGCAGCGAAGGATGTTGTCAAATATTTCAACTTCCCTGCAAAGATAGTACTTTAGATTATCATTATTATGATTCAGGCACATTAATTAACCAACAACAAATGCATTTTTAAACATATGTCCAATATGCACAAATATTATGCACAAAGTACGATTTAACCATTAAACCATTGGTTGATTTTAACATTTCCTATTTATCAAAACAATAAATAAAAACACAAAATTAATGTAGCAAAAAACTTTAGTAGCATAAACAAACCCATAAAGCTAGCCTTTAAAAATTCTATGTTATGCTTGAAAACCTACTCATGTGAGCTAGCCTTTAAAAATAGCAAGAAATCAATCTTTCTACTTAAAAGAGTTTTAACAAAAATGCATTAAAAATAAGTTGCACTCTTGACATTTATTGCGTGCTGAGCTCAATAGGAGAGTGGTGCTACACAACAAAACATTGATACATGAGAAGCAGGTGAAGAGCAAATACAGAACCAAGTCACAAGTCTCACTGACATGTGGCCCACCACCCCAGCAGTGTTAATGCCAGCGGCCGGTTCGGTGAGCGAGGCACGATGGCTGTATGAAACCTTGAGATGGAGAATGTAAGTGGTTGTGACAAACAAAAGTTGTGTAGCTACACACTGCACGCTAGAAAAAAAGAAGGCAGGCCATAATGCTCTGATTACAAAACAACCGATTGTTTGTGGACTGTTAAAAAATGTTTTTACTGGCCCTTCAGCCTCTTTACTGGCTCACTGGTCGATCACAATAGAGTTAATATGAGATTCAAACTGAACAAAATTATCCTCTTTTATTTAAGAATAATGGTTTGGGCACTGAGTTTATTCTTCCTGTAGTTACACAGACGTTATATTCCTCCTTGAGAGGCCAGGTTTGCACCAACACCCACCACACATGCGCACCAGTGGGCCTAATGTGTTGGAATGTGTGTCCGCCATGTGTTTTTACCACAAGGTCAGTCATTAATACGCTGAGGTGTCAACAGAAGCTCAGTTTGCTGATATGAATGCACAAACTGTAACAGCGTGTCCCCCCTCTGTCTGTTTCTCCTGCAGGGTATCCCTGTGCCCTGGTCTACCGGCGGTTCTTGTTCTACCAGTCTTCCACAGTTATTCATTTATTCAACACACTCTCTGGACTGGCTCTAGCAGCTTTCAACTTCGGTGAGATAAAGGAGATGATTTGTGTTGTGTGGGTGGAAAGTCTGCACAAGTATTGTTCAACTCAAAAACAATTACACCGTTATTTATAGTTGTTTTCATACACTCTACCACATTTAAATAGTTGGGTTAAGATATGTGTCAGGGCTTCTTTAAAGCTGCCATGGGGGGTTTCTTCTAAAGAGGTGATACTTTTAAATGCAGGTCAATCAAATGCATTAGGGTTAGGGTTTCTTCATAAATCAGTTGCATAGCCATTTTTGGAAAATTCCCTTTTACTTGCTATCAGTGGCCTTCTCCCCAGCCTTTAATGGTGCATTGCTGTTTTTCTGATGTATCTGCTGAACTAAATGAGGAGCTGCTCGTAAACAAAAGCTTCTCCATAGTGCTCTCAGTGGTCAGAGCAACCATAGGGCACCTTAAAATGTAAAGGTCATACACTGCTTACATTGTGTGTCAGCAGCAGCTACAAACTCTGAAGCAATTAAATCCAAGCCCAGTGGTTTTACCCACGAGAGGTAAGAAGCAAGTAAGACTTAAAAGATAAAAAATATATCATATCTATAACTGTCAGATACGCCTTCCATACCCTTAGTGCTGTCAGAATATGTTTGGCTGCTGTTAAACTGATCAAGAGTAACTTTGTTAAAGAAAATGAAGAGGTGATTCTCTGCTCACATATTAACTCTATTAGCATTTCTTCAAATGTATTAAGTCGTCAGCCTCGTTAAAGAACTAATATATATTACACGTGAATATAATTGCATGTGTCTGCTTTAACAGAAAGCACATTCACTCCATTTAGTTTGAAACACGATGGCTGAGGGATGTGTTGTTGGAGCTCAAGATTTATAATTTGCATGTGGATGAATCATCAACCGTTGTTGGGACATTTCTTGGTGGATGAGGAAGTAAATGTGTTGCTCTTCAGCAGGCAAGCAGACAGGTTTGACTACAGGAGATTTTAATTTGTCGCCCTCTTCCTCTGGGAAAAATAATGAAAATCATCTTTAAGTTCCCAGAGTGAGAACAGCTAGAAATCCAAATAATGAATAATCAATATTTAATAACTAATCGAACATTTTTGTAGTTTTTCAAACAAAAATTCCAATAACATAACTTTTTTCCTGTTCCAACTCATGGAACAGGAACATGTATGATGCTGTTCTTTGCCGTCTAGTAAACTCCACATCTGTTTTGATTCTTTATAGACTTCCTTGGGCTGTATATATTCCAAGTCTTTTTTATTATTATCTGTTATTTCATAGAAAAATTATTAATCAATTAATCTGTCAATTACTTTTAAAGTTAATCAATGATAAAACTAGTTATTAGTTGCAGTCCTAATTCAATTTACTGTCACAGAAAGATATGAAACCAACAAAGAGCAACCATTGAATTTTTGGTGTTTTTTCTTATAACATGATATTGATTATCAAAATAGTTTCTATTTTACTTTCTGTCTCCTCATGTAACAATGAATTGTTTATTTGCCACCGTGGCAGCAATGGTAAGGATGAGAGGATGAGTGGATGGAGCTTCGTCATGGAGCAGGGTGGCGGGCTGGACTGAACTCAAACTGCTAACATTGATTTCTTTCTCTTTTCTTTATTATGTTGTGGCTGCACTTGGATTTTACAGCAGGTCTGTTGCTTTATCTTTCTCCTTGTGGAATTCTGTTTGCTCCGGCCGTCTTTTAAAAAGCTCAATTCAAGTCGGATGTTTATCATGTCTCTGCTTTGCCGTCGTCTCACCGTGTCTGCCAATACTGAACTGTGAAGGAGGAGGAAAAGGGCTGTTGTCCTTTTCAGTCCTACAGGTCACACTTGACTGCACTTACCATCTTCCCCAGCCCCTTACCCCCTTCTCTGTCCATCTCTTTCCCAGGCTCTCAGATCTATCACTCCGCAGTATGCATCCTTGTCCAATTCCTGATGCTGAGGCTTATGGGAAGAACAGTAACCGCTGTCCTGAGCAGCTTTACCTTTCAAATGGTGAGGTGTCCTGGTGTCTCTTTTTTTCTCTCTCCATCTCCATGCACACAGTACTCTGTAGCAATAGCTCCCCGATTGTGCACTGCTAGACTTTTGCCGCAGTGGCTCAGGTACTGCCAGCCAGATCGTCTGCACAGTCTTAAATCGTATTTCTGCGTCTGTAGGTTTCTTTGATTTCCTTGTCAATGCCTAAACACTGTTTGTCCCGTGTATTTAAAATGGCCAGTCACAACTAAGGCCAATAATTGTATGATGTAGTAGTCACATGCTTCCTGCAGAAATTGCCCTGCTTGCTTTTTTGTACCCTAACACTTTGAGAAATATGGTAATGAAACCAAGTGTTTAAACAGAAATGTGCACGCTCTAGATTTCCTTAAAAAAACCTCAACACACTTCCTGGGAATTATCATGATGATTTTCTGTTTTCATTCTTTTCTGTTACTTATAGCTGTGATAAACTTCTACTTATATTTAATGAGGCCGATCTTTTCCATCCGGATGTTTTTAATGTTTTTTGTTTTTGTTTTTCCCCTTCTCCTCCTCCTGCAGGTCTACCTGCTTGCAGGTTATTACTACACAGCAACAGAGGAGTATGACATCAAGTGGACTATGCCTCATTGTGTCCTCATGCTGAAGCTCGTCGGTGAGTTGACTCTAGTTCTCCTTGCACCGCTCTGCTTGTCAAAACCAATTGTTTTCTTAAAAGTAGATATTTTCTCATCGTATTGAATTTTGTATCTTTCTATTGTTTTTGTTGTCACCTCCCCCTGTTCTCCAGTGAATGATTAACATATTGATAAACTGCCGACAGAACATCTGCATGCTCTTAGTGTTTATTGAAATGATCATGGCAGCATTAGTCACCCTAACATAGTTTCTGACACCCCTTGCATTTTCTGATTACAGGGTTGTCATTTGATTACTATGACGGCGGAAAGGAACCAGTGAGTTGGTTGATCTTTCTTGCTTTTGCTTGCTCTAATGTTGGTGAATCTATCGATGTTGTCTGTCTGGGTTTGAGTTTTGCTCACATTTAATCTCGGTTTGTCATTTCTGGCCTCTTTTTTTATCCTGTCGTATGTTAAAGATGGGAAAATGGGTTTTGATAGAAAGAACAATCAATCAATTTATGATCACTATGAGCTGCACGAAGCGGCTACGGTCAGTGACTAAACTCAAACACGACTCATCACGTATATGTCACCACAAGGTCACTCAAACAAGCAAATGCTTGGTCGTAAAGGAAATAAACGTCACTCACAGCTCAGGAGAGAGTACATGAATACAGCAGGGAAGCTCAAAAGAAGAACTGGACATCTACGCACATCACAACTAACTGAAAGCCGGACCACTATGGAATCCAAAGCAGCATTGATATAGCAGCAAGCGAACAAAAGGGCTTTCTGCGAGAGAGGAGCTGCAGAGATCTTCTCTTTTTTCACATTCAGTTCAGGCTCTTTGTGTTTGCCTGCTAAAAGCCCAAGAGAGGAGAAGTCGACATGATTTAGAACAGCAGGGAAGAAAAATGGGACTAAACAAAGGACAAGGACATGCTAGCAAAGGTATAACATAATGGGTGGCAAGGATACAATCATCTCTCACAATATGTACAATTATGTATTACAACATCGTGATACAGTACATTTTAATGGAAATAAAATGGAGAAACTGTTACCAGATACCATACAGGCTGGCTTGTTCATTTGTAACATCACCCACAGCGGTAGAAATCTGCCAAAGGTGTCATATAGATAGCTAGGTCAGTGTAAACAGAATAACATCACTACCTCATCCCATGATAAACTTTGTATCAGCTCTATTAAGGTCTTTCAATGATGTGCTCTTCTTTCACCCAGTTTGCTTTGGTTTCCAGCTGTAGTCTGGTTTCTTTATTTGTTTCAACACATCTGCGGCAGCTGTTAAATTCCACTTCTGTTGCTTTATTTCGTTCTTATTTTAATCAGTATTATTCTGTGTTTTTCATTCTCCTTTCATTCTTGGCACAAACCTACACCAAGGCCTAACATTCCCCTTAAATGAAAACCATCCTCCTAGCTAAGGCCACATTGCAGTTCTCAGCTATGGTGGTAGTTACAGATTTTCAGTGCCTGAAAACAGCAGACACCCTTATGAAACCACATTTAAATCCACTAGATCCTGATTTTTAGTTGGATCTGCACGAAATTGCACATATTCATAAATCTGTCCCCTTAACATGCCTCATTGTTTTTTTGAATCAAGATCCATGAATTACTTTTTGAGAAATCAATGGAAATGTTGAAAAACGTCCTACAATTCCTGGATCTGCTCCCTGATCTGGATCTGCACCAAAATCTAATGGGTTCTTCTCTGACCCATACCGGATCCTTCCACCAAGTTTCCTGGTAATCTGTCCAGGAGTTTTTGTGTAATCCTGCTAAATAACAGATAGAAAAACAAACAAACACAAATGAAAACATAATGTCCTTGGCGGAGGTAATGAAGGCCATGGGTCACTCTTCAGAACACAGGTTACAGCCTGCATTGAAATACCAGCTAATGAGTATTTAGGTCAGTCATGTTTAGTTTGCAGCCAACTGCACATAGTGGTCAAACGTTTTGTAACTAGATCCACATTGAGCCCGTCAGTGTGCTTTCAAAATGTCTTCCCTTCTCCAGTGTCTGTTCCCTCCCTACTGTCATCCCACCTTGCCATCCCTCCTCTTCCTCTTCTTCTGATCTTCTTTGTGTTTCATCGTCTTTCTCCTCTCACTTCCCTAAATCCCAGTCCCAGCTGAGTGCAGAGCAGAAGAAAGCAGCCCTGCCGTCTGTGCCCTCGCTGCTCGAGGTGTGCGGCTTTTCCTACTTCTATGGAGGCTTCCTGGTGGGGCCCCAGTTCACGCTGCGGAGCTACCAGAGGCTGGTGGCGGGGGAGCTCACCGACTGCCCCGGAAAGCCTCCCAACAGGTAAAAGAGTCGGAAGATTATGAGTGATGTAAAGAAAAATGAGCTGAAAACATATCTTTATTACGTCTCTGTGAAAAAATACAGGCGCAGTGTCACAGCCTTGCAGTTAACATCACCATTATTACCTTCTCTACTCCCAACCTCATCCATCTCTTTCTTTATCTTTCAGCGTTATTCCGGCTATGAAGAGGTTTGGTCTGGGTTTTGTCTGCTTGGTGATATATACAATATTTAGTCCCTATTACGCAGAAAGCTACTTTCTAACGGATGAATATGAGGTGAGAAAAACAAATAATCACTGAGTAATCGTACATCTTTCAATGCGCGACAAGTCAAAGCATCAGTGTATCTTTTTTCATCTTTGTCTAAAATGTAAAACTATGTCATGTCCACAGGCTCAGCCATTCTGGTATCGCTGTGTGTTTATTCTGCTTTGGGCTAAAGTCATCTTGTACAAATACGTCAGTTGCTGGGTCATAGCGGTAAGTCGTCTCATAAAATGCAAACGTGTGCATGAAATGTGTTTGAAAAAGTTGTTCTTTGATGGCAAACGGCTAAAAGCTATTGATTCGGTGCCTGGTATTAGCCTTATTTTTATGAAACTGCATTTATATCGATGTATATAGTGTATGTACAGCAATAACACTAAAACTACCACCCTTCACATATCTTTACACCCTGATATGTGCTGATGATTACATTTTTTGTGGGACACCCACATCCGCAACATGTACAGTCATAGTTTATCGGCTTCGTGGTGTGATATCACTCGAGCAAATGATGAAAGTATGTCATTTGTATGTTTCAGGAGGGTATATGTATCCTCTCTGGACTCGGCTACAATGGCGTTGTGGAGGGCCAGCACCGGTGGGACGCCTGCGCCAACATGAAGGTGTGGCTCTTTGAAACCACGCCGCTTTTCGGAGGAACCATCTCCTCCTTCAACATCAACACAAACGCGTGGGCTGCCAGGTCAGTGTGGAGCCTGAAATCCCTGAGGTTCTCTTTGTATCCAAAGCGTTGATGTTAAAGTGAAATATTTACCTGGATGGGAACAATGAGGGAGAAGGCAGGACAGTTCAATCATGACAGCGAGGATGCGAACATCCTGGGAGGGGTGTAAAAGTTTTGCAGCTTTCAGACGCTTACAGTCTCTGACAGTTTTCCAGCAGCAGCTTCATGCATGAAATTCTTTGCATATGTGGCAGAGTTTTATGGTTACCGCAGTGAGCAAAGCAATTTATTTAACACACAGTTTATTACATGGTCCATTTCTTTTGAATGCATTAGCTACTTAAGCTCACTTTTACTTTCTACTCTGCAGAACTGCATGAGACATAGAGGATGACGGAGTGGGAATTGGTTTTAAAATGGAAATAAAAGTAGCTAAGATGTAGAATCTCAACAGGTAACTACAACAGGATATTAGACTTTAGTTAAGGATGATATTAGACAGTGTGCTGGTCACTGGAGAGCTTTCTGGCCTTAGGCGGATACTAAAACCTTCTCAATGTTTGACCTCCGAAGAAAAGTCTATTTATAGTCACATGTGTGCCACTTCTGAGTTACAGTTCTCTTGGCAGACATTTAAGCAGTTTAGTAATAAACAGGTTCAGGTAATGCTATTTTAGTCGTAAACGCAAAATACCTTTCAGAAGTAGTGTGAATAAAAGACAAGAAATAAATCCCCCCTACTTTCTGAGCTCTGCACAGCTGGAGCTGAATTCACAACGCTCCGAACTTAGCCTAAGCATTTTTAACTAGGAACCTGATCTTAGTTATCTTTACTTAATCTATTTGATATTCAGGCGGGGAAATGACTCAGTTTCTGTGATTGCTGGCCAGTCTAAGCAACAGCATTGGCATGTCGGCTAAATCTACCATCAACCAGCAAATGGTGATGGAAGCAAGTAAGTGAACCAGAAAACCCAAAGGGACAGACAACCAGTGTTCACCATTAACTCAATTAGTCGAGGAGCGTGAAACCATTTATAGAGGAAACTTAGGCCCCAGTGTTACGGCACAGGCCAGGAGGCAGGCATGCTTTTCTTGTGGTAGCAGTGGTAGCCTTAAAGGAAGAGGGAAGATCGCAGCTCACTAACAGATTCCTTCATGTAAACTTACTTACCTCATTAGTTCTCTTAAGACCTCAGATACTTTCTGAATAACTTAGAGATTTACAGGAATCTGAATTCTAAAGTGATTTTCTTAGTAAGCAACAGGACAATCTCAGCCCATAGGAACTCCACTGTGCCAGTAGACAAATAATCTATGAATAATGATGATAATAATAATCTTGGTTCGACTTGACCATGCAAGTTGAGAGCTTTCCCATCTTCCCCTGCTAATGAACACATTCCTGAAATGTTCCTGGCACAACCTATCACCCTGTTATTGTCCCTGGAGTGAGGACCGTCTGGGTGATGAGAGCAACCAGAGTACATGAGAATATTTGTATTACCACATAAGTATCTGTATATCGCTGTGTACTTGTTGTATAACATTCCAAGACACCGGCCTTGTTTTAAGAGCGAGTGCCCTGTCGGACATTTGGTTTCACAAAGTTAAAAAGAAAAATCCTGATGTAATCTTCACATTCTGACGTTGCAAAGATGAAAAGTGTTCGTACATGGAGCGGGTTTAGATGTTTTTATAAACATACTGAGGACGTGAGGAAGGTTCGATGAACAGTAGTTCTTCATGTACTTATTTATCTGACCCTGCTCACTACAGCTAAAACTTATAACCTGTGTGCTACAAGGGAAATAATAAAACACTGGTGAAATCACACTGTGCCTCCTGTAGCCTGGGCCACTGTTGAATTAATGAGCACCCTTGTAGACATGTAAAGTTGAGCTGTTTTAATAGAACCTCAGTTGCTATGCAACAACAACATTCAGGTAAGTGAGTGCTTGTCGTGACACTGGTAGTTGATTCATTGAGCATTTTCCCCCATGTCCAGATATTTAATTGAAGGAGATGTTCTAAATATCTTCATTTTTGTCCTCTTTTCTCTTTTTTTTTTTTCAGACATGTCTTCAAGCGGTTAAAGTTCCTGGGAAATAAGACCCTGTCTCATGTGGCCACACTGTTGTTTCTGACGATTTGGCACGGCCTTCACTCCGGATACATCTTGTGCTTCTCCATGGAATTCTTCATCATCACTGTAGAGAGACAGGTACGGAGATGAGTGACCTCATTTTAATTATTGGTATTTATCTCAGCAGGATATTTGTGATTTAACAAGAGACAATCTCTTGTTATTAAACATCATAACACTATTGATCCAATGTACTTTACTGTTGAATGCACTAATTAAATATTGACTGCCCTCACAATTGGGCATCATTTGCTTGCTATCATATAATTATTATTTTGTGTGTGTGTGTGTGTGTGTGTGTGTGTGTGTGTGTGTGTGTGTGTGTGTGTGTGTGTGTGTGTGTGTGTGTGTGTGTGTGTGTGTGTGTGTGTGTGTGTGTGTGTGTGTGTGTGTGTGTGTGTGAGACAGGCCCTGGCTCTGGTGAGGGACAGTCCCTTGCTGACGAAGCTGGCCAACAGCGCGCTCTACCCTCTCATCTATGTAGTCCAGCAGTTTTTTCACTGGCTCTTCATGGGCTACCCCCTAGTGCCATTCTGCCTCTTCACCTATGACAAATGGCTCAAGGTAACTCACAACTCAATAAGTAAAGTCACAGGAAAAATACAGTCATTTTCACTTATATCATTAAAGCTGGGGTTGGTAATCCCGGAAAATTGCCCCGCTCGTCAAAGCTACGCCCCAAAACACATCTACCCGCACTGCCTGACGACCTTTCCATGACTAACTCAGTATTCACACTTCATTTTCAGCAGGAAATGTTATAGCTTCTATTTTCTTCTATGACTTTTATTGATAACATCTTTTGATTGATTAAATATTTTAATGATTTTACAAATGAATGGGATCCTAGGATCCCAGCTTACTAATCTGTTTGACATGCTACAGACTTCATTAAAATGTGACTGTGTGTGTTTACTTTATGAGATCATTGCCACTAAAGTCAAGGGTTTTATAGCTTTGTAGAGCTTTCATCAGTGTGTCATGTGACCACCTACAGTGTGGAGCAGTGCTTTTTATTTAGGACTTTCAAACTTAATTGAAAGATAAGCCACCATCAAGCTCTTATAGATTAGAAAGTGGTGACTGACTTGCTCAGATTCCCGTTCCTCAAACCTGCTCTGTCTTCCTTTGTGGTTGGAGAGTGGTAACATGCTACCGTCATGCTCAGCTACTCAAGGTCAAGCTGAAAATATCACTCCTGCTGCCAATGAGCTTCATCTTTCAGGAAAACATTCCTTTTAACAATGTGATGTGAAGTAGTACTTGGAGTCTAGTGGACTACACATGTGCCACCACTACTCAATTCCCATCTTTCATAAAAGGTGTAAGGTCTTTATGCTGATTAATATTGATCATTACCAGCTGCCTTTGTTATAATTGTTTGTTGCTTGGTTCACTGATGTTATTTATGCTGACACTAGTGTGTGGACTTGTTACTGCCTTTATTTTGCAGCTTCAGCAGCAGCTGTAGATTGTAGCAATCACACACATTTACTTAGAGTGAATGTAAATTACAGTTTATCTGACAGGGTAATTTACATTAATTTGATCTGCTCTGTGTTTTTACAGGTGTATTCGTCCATCTATTTCTGTGGTCATGTATTCTTCCTTGTAGCCTATTTACTCATGCCATACCTCCGTAAGGCACTGGTGCCTAAGAAAGAACGGAGCCAGGAGAAGCAGGAATAAAACTTGGTACTAAGACTTGGCATGGTAAGCAAGTGCAAGCCTTCAGTCCGTACTGTTGTGACTCATGACAAGCTGTGAAACCACGTCTGTTTCTCCCTCCAGGTCCGTCTGAGGCTAAATATCCACTGAAGGGAACTGTGACTTTTCAAGGAGAAGAACGGAAAATATTTTAAGGCCTTTAGTAATATATATGTCCATGTAAAAATAAATTTCTATATATTTTTGTGTTTTAAATGGGAAGGGTGTTTTTATAAACATTCGAAGAAATGTTTACAGGAAATTACCATCGTGCCACGTGGGGTAATTGTGAGCCAATCAGGGGTGATTTCCTGTTTTGTTTATTGTTCTCTCTTGTTGTTCATTTTAAGACATGTGGGACTTGTAGAACTTGAGAGACTTACATGCTGTCGACACAGAATTGCACTCACCAGTCACGGGTTCAGAGTCCGTCACTGACTCCGCTGTGTTTTATGTTTCATTTCCCTGTCTTTCGTCTAGCACCTGCATTTAGCAGCATTAAGCCTCGGCAGGAGGTTTGAGCACAGCGTCAGCGTGTGCGGCGCTCTCTCTTGGAATAATACAACGTGCATACAGCTTTTTCTGAAAAAGCCACATGATGATAATAATAACAATAATCAGGGGGGTTATTTTTTGGAAAATGGCTGCCAGTGGTTATACAAGCACTGTAAATCACACACACTGTACACTAACACCGACTCAAAATGGCCTTGTATTAATGAATGTTTTTACAGTACATATGTCCGGGTTTTAATTTGATTTGTGATGAGAAGAAAAAAAACTGAATTGATTTTATAGAGTTTTAACAGCTTTTATGAAAAAGAACATTTTTTTATCTTTGGATAAGATTTCCTGAATGGATCCGCATCGTTCTCCTGCCTTTCCTCATGTGATGTTGTGGTTGTTTTTCTTGCCATACATCCTCCTCTCCCTCACTTCGGACTATGCCTCTCCTCTCGTGTCTCCGCCTCGATTTCAATCAGGCCCTCAGCTCTGAGATGCACAGTTGTTAATCATTTCATAAAAAGACTTACTCACTGCCCAAACATGGAGTCACTACAGTTTAATGTTCAGACCCTCACCCTGGTTTTTATAAATAAGAGGCATAGGCTGTGTTTTGAGTTGAGGAATTGTCTCATTTTGAACTGGAAGCAAAACGAAAAAAGGAAAAAAAAATATTGTGTGTGGGGGGGAAATCGACATTTATATTTGAATTCCACAGTTTCACCTGTTCCTCTGCTTCTGACAGCAGGGGATGGAATAAAAAAAAGCAAGTGAAGTAGAAGCATCCCGTCCCTCGGTGGGAATGCTTTCTTTTTTGGGATGGGGGGGCTGGATTGTCTGGAAGCGAGCTGGAGAGCAGCCGGCCCTGCTGCTGCCGCCGTCCCTTCACTGATGCTGACACACAGGGAGGATGAACCTCGCTGTAGCTACAGCCCAGATTTTAGTAATATTTATACATGACATGGTGATGATTAATTAATGTGAACTGCTATTTCAAGAGACTACTTCTTTGCCTTATTCCTACCAAATGTACACAGGAAAAGAAAACTTGGAATTGATAAAGGGGGGGAGTGATTTTTTTCAAATACGCTTTTATAACTTCATTAAAATGCTGCATTTCAAGCAAGGACTCTGGTTGGTGTGTGCATACGTGCATGTGTGTGCATGTGTAGGAATAGCTGTTTAAAATTGTGTGTGTGAACTTGTACTTAGTGTATATCGTTGTGAGGACCGTTTTAAGCATAGACCTGATGGAACTAGGACATTTTGGACGGTCCTCACTTTTTCAAAGGCCGGTTTGAGGATTATAATAAGGTTTAGGTTTGGGTTATCGTGCCAAAAATATAGTAATAACCCAATTACGAAAAGTAAAATAGGATCAAGATTAAAAAGTGAGTCCCAAATCTCAGACATTTAAATGTTAAAAGGATAAAATTATATAATTTAAAAATAAAATCATAAGAGGGATATGGGAACTACCCCCCAACGAGTGAAGAATTGTGTGTGGTGCAGTTATTACTCATGTTGTGGGGACATAAATCTGTTTACACAGTCACATTGTTGGCATTTGGTTGTAATGGTTAGGGTTAGAGTAAGGGGCTGTAGGGAAGGCATTATACCAATGAGTGTCATCAAGTACAAGATTGTGTGTGTGTGTGTGTGCTTGTGCTTGTACAGATCACTTTGTGAGGACCATGTTGAGCCTAGAACCTATGGAGTGAGGACATTTGGCCTATCCTCACTTCCGGGCCCACTTTTAAAGGGCTGTTTGAGGGTTAAGCCTTGGTTTTAGGGCTAGAGTTAGAACTAGGTTTAGGGTTAGGCATTAAGTTGTGATGGTTAAGATTAGAGAGACTATAGTGACTGCATTATACAAATGAGTGGCCTCACTGAGATAGAAGTAAAAACCTGTGTCACCATTGCCTTCATTTGTAGAAGAGCACAGGGCAATAAGGGGTGATATGACGTCATTTTGCAGTCTGGTTAAGAGCAGTTTGAGATGAGGGGGGGGGGGGTATTATTTTTTAAAAATGGAGGCGTCTGGCCCAGATTAAACAAGAAAACTAAAAGGTGGTGAGATGAATTGCTTCGTCTGAGTCACTGCTAATGTGCGTTTCAACAGCAGAAAAAGAGCCAGAGCAGCAGTCTGGTCTCCAGCTGGTGGAGGGGGCCGGGCGGGCAGAGGGATGGAGAGGGAGAAGGACGCAGTGTGGGCGGGTTAAGAAACGCCGAGAGGGAGGGGACGCCAGCGTAGCACCGCTCTCTCTCTCTCTCTCTCTCTCTCTCTCTCTCTCTCTCTCTCTCTCTCTCTCTCTCTCTCCTCCTCCGTGCAGCCGAAAAACAAGGGCATCCATCGGCGTCTCAACCTTCCTCACACCTCCTCATCCTCAGTCCAACACACACACACACAGACAGACCTGACATCTCCTCATCTGAGCTCCATCTCTGTGTGCGTGTCGGTGTGCGAGCGTGTGTCCTTCCTCCTCCACCTGGAAGTGTTGGGTTTGTTTTCGGCCAGCGACTGGGGGGGAAAACTGCCGTGTCGAGCCGAGCCGAGCCGAGCCGAGCGGCAGGGGCGTGAGAGGCGGATGCTGCGCGCGTAGAGGCTGGGTACCAACCAGGAGCATCACCGCACTCACCACGGTAACGTCAGCTTTCTGCATCTCTCCGGATCGTGCGACATTTTCCTGTGTAACATCAGGGTACATGCAGCCGTGTAGCCGGGTTCTTCATGTGTGTCAGCAGCAGCATGATTACTGTCGCATTATTTTTTTCCCTGTCCCTGGCTGTGATGTGTAGCCGGAACAACCTGTGAACAGATGCCACCGATCTGCGTCCCCTCGTTTTATCTCCACCTCCTGTGCAGTGGAGCCTCACCAAGCACTGCAGCAATGGAAAACATGTAGAGGCTTGTTATGTCAATGAGAGCCGAGAACCCCCCAAGGACTCGTTTTTCAGCTGTGGCTACTGCTACAAGACAGCAGCGGCATCTTTAACCTGACGGACCACAATTAAAACGCAGGGAAAACACCCACACGGCCACATAGAGAATCTGTTCTCAACAGCAACACACACATAATCACACTCAGCAGCAGGTTCATATGTGCATGCTCCATATGCTCATGTGCATGTCAGTGTCATCCTGAGGAAAACTGTCCCGTGTGTTCATGTGTGTTCGTGTGTGGGGGACATTATGGATTATTTGCTCATTTATGCTGATTCAACATGCAGCTCTGATTTAAGAGCATCATGTGGCGGCTGCTGCCTGCAGGCCTCCACCAGAGGTTACATGCACGACACTTTGCTGGTGATGTCTCGTGCACAAGCGACACTCTGCACCATCTGATACGGGCCTCGCTCTCTGCTTCGGTCTGTCTGGTTATTTCTTCCACTGCTGATCAGTTGTTGATGCATGTACTGTACCCTCCCTCCCTCCCATCTCTCTCTCTCCTCACCCCACCCTGTTACCCACCTCTACCTTTCCTCTCCTCCCTCAGATGGACAGAATGAGTATTCTCTCCTTTCTACTCCTTTGCTTGACTTCGGTTGCCAATGGCAACAAAGGTCAGTTCCTCATCCTTTTGACTGTTAATTGTGAAGTGTTGAGATAATGGTTTTCATTGCCATAGGAGCACACACCGTTCAATTTCCATTCCTTTGCTCTGTTGCCCTGAAAAACCTCATATGTCTTCATCATAGTCTGTCATGTTTCCTCGTTACATAAACAGTGCATCTGCGACAGCACACATACATGTTTAAACGTTTTGTGTCTCATCTCCATGACCCGGTGGGCCTTCTTCGCCTGTGTGCTGTGACTCCGAGCAGAGATGATAAATCTGTTTCCCTGTCCTTTAGCAGATTTATCATCCTGGATAACCATGACTCTGATTCAACATCATTGTTCCAGTGATTATCATGCTGGGCGAAGGCGAGCGAAACAGACAGCGTGGAGGGAGAGAGAGTGTCAGAGGAGGAGGTAGAGGAGAGCGGTGCAGGGAACACAAGGAGATGGAAGGAGAGATGGAGTGTCAGAGAAACACGGAGAGAAAAAGAGAGAGGGGGAGGGTGGGGATGTTGGGGATGCTGGGAGGAATGGAGGAGGAGAAGAAGCTGTGACAGGTGAGGATGTGGCCGGAAAAAAACGCAGGCCGATAAGGAGGGAGGAGGAGAGAGAGGAGGGATGTGAGGAGTGTGATGCCACAGTGTGTGTGTGTGTGTGTGTGTGTGTGTGTGTGTGTGTGTGTGTGTGTGTGTGTGTGTGTGTGTGTGTGTGTGTGTGTGTGTGTGTGTGTGTGTGTGTGTGTGTGTGTGTGTTTGTGGGGCGATAGAGTGACAGAGAGTCGAGGAGTGCCAGGGGAGACAGAGAGAGATAGAACGGGATGCCTCTCAATCTGTAATCCCGAATGTAATCCACGGGCCTGATGCTCAGATTAATGCTATATAGCAGCGGAGGGAGGGAGGAGATCAGCGGAGGGGACAGAGGGCGGGAGATAAATGACCAAAAAAGAGACACGACGGAGGACTGTGGAAATAGAGGAGGAGACAGTGTCAGGTTGGACCTTGAGAGGAGGCGATGAATATCTGGGATCTGCGCAGGATATTGAGCCTCAATACTTTTTTTTGTTGGTACCAATCAATATTAGTGTGAATAGAATAGTAGCATAAACTGTGTGGTATGAAAAACACAGTCACAGTTGCACTTATGTTAGATTTTCCTCATTCAAATAATACTTTTGCATAAGAAATGTATTAAACAATAACATTCAGGCAGTTTTCTTGTGTTTTGACATTTGAAAAAAAATGAGATTTATATTTTATAGAATACATTTTGTTTTGTTTTATTTGTAGAAAAGAAAATTGTGATTAAGGAACTAATTAAATGTTTTTCTCAAGTAAAAACATCAATGCAGCAGCTAGTGATTATTCTGCTGAAGAATTTCTTGATTAATTGCCAAAAGTTAAAAAGTGAAGAACACAAACATTGTACAAAAGCCGAAGACAATTCCCTTAATTATCACATGAAACAGGAAATCAGCAAATAATCCCAACTGAGTGTTTGACATCAAGAATTCACCAAACAATTATCAAACTAGTTGCTAAATGTTTTTTTTCTTTGTTCTTTTGATCGGCTAATTCATTATCTCCCAATTGTTTCTGTATCAATAGCTCAATATGAAATACTCAATTACAAGTAAAATAACTTAATTCAACATTTTTCGCAATTAAAAATATCAGCCGCATTTCCTTAGTCCCAATGGGAAATCAGTGAAAATGTCCAAAAACACCATTGCAATGCAATTCAATGTTAAAGAAGGTGATGAAAACATTTCCTGGATTAACACCAAAATTAAATGGATTCTTTCCTTACCCATACTGCCTCCTTACACCAATTTTTGCGGTAATCCGTCCTGTAGTTTTTGCATAATCTTGCTCAAAAAAAGGTCTAAAGCTGCATTTTATGTTATATTGACTTAATGTCGTTGAGTAAAAAGCACATAAATATGAAAAAAAGTATATTTCACTCTGATATAAAAGCACAGTTGGAGTATAATGTACTACAAAATAGAAATGCCAAGTGAAGTACCTCACACAGATTTAGAATAGCATATTTATATTCGTCAGTAAGATACAGATAAAAAGTCCAACTTTGGTTTTGGTATCTAAACCCAGTTATCTACAATACTCTATATTCTCTACAGCTGAGTACCCAGCTGTGTGTGCGAGCGGTTTAATCAGATCCAGAACCAGCAGCAATTCCCTCAGTCGACTCTCCTCCCACCAACAAGACAGCAGAATTAGTTCCAGTCAGATTTTCTGGTAAATTCACTGTGAAAACAACAAAGCAGCTGCTGAACACAAGTCCTGTGCCTCCGTCTGATTTCAAACTCTGTAGCTGCGGCGTCGAGAGATTGAGGACAACAGAGGGAAGGCACGCCGGCTTTTGTTGTTGCTCTTTGCCGGAGTGTAAAATCGTCATCCTTCTGCCTCATTAACTTGGTTTTTGATCATTCGGTGCAGAACATCCGACACGCTGATGAATAATTAATTCACAATTAAAGGTTAAATTCACAGTAAACCTCGGGCATTGGATTTGGACTCTGCTGCTCTGCGGAGGAGCCATTGTTGTCGTGCCTGTGGAAGGCCCCGGTTTGGCTGATTGATTCGAGCAATATCCCCCTCGGTGTGTGATAAGGTGAAATCTGACTGGCTTTAATTACACTGCCAACCTGGACGGCGTGCATTGGCACTTGGTGTGGACGAGAGGAGATTATCCATACGGGGAAAGGGCGAAAGGGAAAAAAAGGAATCTGTGAGGGTGTGAATGTGATTAAACTGTGTCTTAGCGGTCACACACAGGCAGATATTGTGTATTTCCCCACTCATGCACACTCTCACCATGTCCTTGTCCATAATGGAGTGTTAAAAATAGACACGTTGGTTCCTTCTAATTGCTCCATTTAACCCAAAGCCTCTTTGGTCCCCTCTCTGTGCCGTTCAGCCAATAAGCACAAGCCATGGATCGAGACAGAGTACCAGGGGATTGTGATGGAGAACGACAACACCGTGCTGCTCAATCCCCCTCTCTTTGCCCTGGACAAAGATGCTCCACTTCACTATGCTGGTAACACCAACGGGAATGAGCCACATGAAGGAATAAAGGAGGAGAGAGATGCCCCCCCCCCCATAAAAAAACTGCTCTCAGATATTTAAACTAGTGCATGAATGATCTGGCTACAGTGGAAAATAGGTCAAACTGGGTGTTTGCAGGGACAAATTGAAAGTCGTGCCACCGGGCCAAAAATGAAAACTTTGATTTTGCGGGATGACACTGCAGCTGTGAGACCAATTCCAGGATATGATTTATTGATAGTAAACATGACTCTTATTACTATTATTATTATTATTATTATAGAAAGAGGTTTAGAGCCTTTGGCAGCCACATTCCTCAATAGTCTGAATATTAAAGGCAATGTACTCCACTATTTTTAGGCCATCATAGTGTAATTCAACCCGTCACGGCGAGAGCACTCGGCAGCACTCCTGCCTCTGCAGCCTCGTGGAATAAGGTTATCGTGTTTGCACTCAGAGTCCTGGAAATAACCGTGTTCAGTCAAATTACAGCAAATCAACTTGAATTACTCGGGGGCTCCCTGAAATTTATTGGGCTTGTGTCAAGCAGGAGGAGAAAATTAGCTGTTTTACCACAAACCTTCCACACCTTCGACTGGTGTCAGGCAGCCGAGATCAACTGCTGTTCTGAGGGTTTCATTTCGAGCACCAGCTGCAGACTGGTCTCTCCAATTCGTATGATGACTGATCCTGTAAGATAAAATGGCGTTTAAAGGAACCTCCAGATATGTCTGTGCTTTCTCCGGCTATAAGGTTCGTGGGTGTGACCTAAAAATGGTCTGAATGCATCCATGCATGATATTTCTCTTCTCACAGAGGCTTATCTCTGATTTATTATGTAGCTACAATTATAATTATAACCTCTCAAGGTGAAACTGCTTTACAGAAATATGAATATGGAATTGGAATAACAGAGATGAAGGACTATTTAATGCAGAAATACACGTTTCGATACAAACGTTTTAGCATTGAATTTGTAGGAAAGGCCTGAGCTAGCAAGACAATGTTCAGGAGTTAGCCTGGTCCAGACTTTGGGTAATTGACAGCAAATCTTTAGTTTTTAATGTAGACTGCATTTTAAATGCACAGTGTGAGGCTACTGTATATACGGGCACAAAGGCTCACAAATGAATGCGGGAGCCTGACTGTGGAGATTTTTAATAGTAATGAGTAAAACCTAAAGGTCCAAATTTGAGGTTAAACAATTTGACGTATGTTTGTTCTCTGCAGCATTTTGTATGAGATTTTTTATTTTAGTGAAGCCAGAGAAAGATTCAAAAACTTTCATGTATTTAATCAATATGATTCAGATTATTGAAATTCTTCAGTTTATTGCCCAGCCCCAATCCGATCTAATATCTTTCTCCCTCCCTCTCCAAGGTGAAATCTGTGGCTTCCGGGTCCACAATGGTCCCTCTGGTTCGGGGTCTGTCCAGTTTGAAGCTGTGGTCCTGGACCGCTCCACCGGCGAGGGCCTGGTCCGCTCCAAGGAGCCGCTGGACTGCGAGAGCCAGCGCGAGCACAGCTTCACCATCCAGGCCTACGACTGTGGCGAGGGACCTGATGGAGTCAACAGCAAGAAATCCCACAAGTCCGAGCACACGCCTCCTTCTCCTCACATTCAATCTAGATAGAAGAGATTTCATGTTTTTAACAACGATTACAGTCTCAGTCTGAGTTTTCCTCTGGCTGTTTGCTGTAAAGACTATGCAGCCATTGATGCTTCCTGTTGTTACAATAATCCGCCTCCCTCTCATTGTCTGTCTCTCTCTTTGCTTCTCTCAGGGCCACCGTGCACGTCCGTGTTAATGACGTCAATGAGTTCTCCCCCGTGTTTGTCGAGCGTCGCTACGAGGCGTCCGTCCCAGAGGGGCGTCTGTTTGATCGAATCGTGCGCGTGGAGGCCCTGGATGCCGACTGCTCCCCGCAGTACAGCCAGATTTGCTTCTATGACATCATCACTCCCAATGTGCCCTTCGCCATTGACAACGACGGTGAGACATGTTTTGTCAAAATCTGCAGGAATCATGGACATGTTATTACTGTCATTGTCTGCAACAGAAACACAATCCTCCCACCAGTCACAAGGTTATTCTGCTTATTTTCTCTCTGAGTCCTTTCTTCTCTTTGGCCTTGGTGGCAAGCATGAAAATCTGAAAATTCAATCTGCAGTTCAGTATTCAGCTAAACTCCAATAGATGAAAAACACACCAGACGCCGCAGCGATAGTGATGCCTGCGTAGCGACTGAGAGAAAAGACTGGCAGGTACCTAATTTCTCTCCCAGGTAGAAACCAAAAGATGTTAAAACAGACTTTGTGTGGGAGGACTATTGTTCTGTCTCTGCATAAACACCGCAGCAGCTGTTTGATATAGCATCCTTTTGTTCCCGGCTGCTCGTAGATTCCCCAAATTCCTCCTCAGGAAGAAAAATTTGTGTCACGAGTTGTTCATCGACTGGGAGATCAATCGTGGCCATTTTATAACATGACACAGCAGCCCGAATCAGGATGACGCTGCAGAATTGACTCTGAGGTGTTATTTTTTGTGAAGGATCAGTGGCTGCTTTCATGTTTTGGGATCAGATCGGTATCGCAGCACAGAGACCTTTTGTTCCAACCTCGTTCCGAAGCTGCAGGCTTGTCACCGTCTGTTTTCTTTTTTCCCCGTTACTTTGTTTCTTCTCTGGTTCCGCCACTATCTCTTTCATCCCTCCGCTGCTCCTCTCACCATGTCACAGCGTCTCCTCTCTTACCTGTTGTTTGTCAGCTGGCGTGCTGAGCGCTGTCAGCCTATCACAGATACTCGCTGGTACCTTTATCTCAGAGAACAGGAAACCCCTTCAGCTTTCATTCTGTTTACTGCAACCTGTCCTGTGCTGTTATTTGTGATCCCCTGGCCCGAACATGACAGTAGGTCTGTTTATGTGTATGTGCCCTGATCAGAGCTTTATCAATGAGTGCTTCATTTGTTTGTGCTGGGCGTTTGATGACTAATTCTTCTATTTCTGTTTCCCTTCTGTTCTTTCTTTGTCCTCTCTATTCAAGGTAACATTAAGAACACTGAGCCGTTGGATTCCAAGCATCAGCGTGTTCACACCTTCTGGGTGACCGCCTTCGACTGCGGAAAGAACCGCGCCCAGGCCGACGCTCAGGTCGTCGTCACGGTTAAACCGTCCTGCAAACCGGGGTGGATTGGTGGGTTACTCCTGTCACACGCTCGGTTTCTGCCCTGGTTATGATCCTGGGCTTTCGTCTCATGAGGCTGCGTGGATGTGTTGTTTTAGTCGATTTAATCTGTTGCTTTGTGGTTAAAACAGTTTGAGTTGGAGTGTGTGTGGGAGGCTGCTTGGATGAATCACCTTTGTGTGTGTATTATATAAAGAGCTGAGTTTTAAAGAGGCGTTGCTGAATAATGAGTAATATGAAGGGGAGGTAATTAATTTAAGTGTTACAAAATATTTATAGGATCATTCACAACAGTGTTTTATTAATTGTAGTGCAATGGGTCTTCGTCATTGAAAACAGAAAGTGTTTCTGTTTCTGACTAACTTGACATTTTGTAGCTCTAAGTACATTATATATCAAATATTTGTAATTTTTTAGAAGCAGCAAGTGAATAAGGGTTGAATAAGCGCGTCACATAAACAGGGCCGTCACTGGACTCCACCTTTTTGTACATTTGGAGCCTTCGTACAAATGTGAGCTAGTGACCAAGACGTCTCACACGAGCGCATTGACGAAGAAGACAGGTCCACCTGAAATAGACAAACATCAAATTTGAAGTGGTGACTGGCTCACAGCAGCAGCAGCTTGTTTGATTGTCAATTTCCGTATCATTTCCGTTTGGATCATGTTTCCTGTTTTCTCTCGGCCACCGTACAAATATTATTCACTCCTTCTCAATAGATTCCTACTTTTTACATTTTGAGATGAGAGGATTAGGTTTTAACCATCTCAGCGTGTGTCTCACTGTTTTCAGGATGGACCAAGCGTGTCGAATACACACCCGGGTCAGGTAGCATCCCCCTGTTTCCCAGTTTGCATTTGGAGACGTGCCAGGAGACCGTGTGGAACATCCAGGCCACCGTAGAGCTCCAGACCGGCCACATCGGGAAGGGCTGTGACAGAGACAGCTACTCGGACAGATCCGTGCGCAGACTGTGTGGTGAGTTCTGCTTTATATGTCATCAAAGATGTGACTAACCGGGGAGTAAGAATCAATTTTATTAATATCTTTATTAAATTTTTCTGTTACCAGGTGCCGTCAGAGGTGAAGTCGACCTCCTCCCGCCTCCATCTCCTGCTGCCAACTGGACCTCAGCTCTGCCCACTCTCCCCTCCTCTGATTCGTCACTGGTCTTCTCCTTCAACGGATCCAACCATGTTGCCGTGGTGCCGGATTCGGTTGTCTCCGCGTTGTCAGGCGACCACTTCACCCTGCAGCTGTGGATGCGAAGGGGCGGCGCCAACATCCAGCCCTCGACCACTCAGACCAGAGGAAGTCGCAAAGATGAGGAGACCATCGTGTGCAGCACTGTCAAGAATGGTGCGTTATATCACAGTGTCGGGGGGTTTAATAACATTTTAATAGTGTTCTCAAATGTGTGTAGTTTACAATGGGCACTTTTTCTAAATAGGGATGAAAAAACTGTTGCTATATCTTCTCACCGCCTGAAGGTCACCATCTCAAATCCCCTGAGCTGCAGGGAAAATCACGCCCTGAAAAAAGACTCTAAACTGTTTATAGCTTCGACCACTACATTTAAGGTGCTCTTGAGAGAAGCACTTAACCCCCAGCTGCCCCACTTGAGCAGCCGAGTGGACGACAGAAGAATTGTGTAACTGTGCCAGGCAGAATGTTGTGTGCATCATGTGGATATTTCCATCGCTTGCAAGCAGCAAGTTCAGCAAAAACTGGAATGAAAAGAGGAAATACCACAGATTAAAATCTATAATAAAGTCATTGCATGTTTTTTTTTGTTTCCTACTGTGTTTAAAAGGCCTGGTAGTGTTGAGATGTTTTGACAAGATGACACTGACCTCCAATTATCTTGTGTTTCTCTCCTGGTCTCCTGCGCTGCAGACGACTCCTTCTCCCACTACTCCCTCTCCGTCCACGGCTGTCGCCTCTCTCTCTTCTACTGGCCCGACGTCTCGGCTGCACGGCCCGTCAAGTTCTTGTGGAAACTGGAGCAGGTACTGGGGGAACGGCAACACTCAGCTTTGATGTTCTCACCCGCGCCGTTTCCTCTGTGTTTGTACCTTGAAGTTAAACTGAAACAGAGGAGACACAATAGTCGTCTGGTCCATCAGTCACTGCTCTTTTTCTAAAACATGCATCTTCTGATAATACCCATACAAAAAGTAAAGTCGACTTTTATTGTCATTCATCCACATACAAAGTACACGGCATAAAATAAAACATAAAAACACAGAGGAATATAAAGTGAAATATAATGAAATACAACATTAAAACAGAACAGAGCTATAAGCTGTGTGGAGTTTAAGAACATCAACAACAATATGAGAACAACACTTATAACATTAAAAGTTATTTTATCTTCTTTCAAATAACATGTTTATGTGGAAACATTTCTACTGAACTCTGCAGCAAAAAGAAAATCTAAGAAGTTTACAGCGATAAAGGGATATTTCTCTAAACTCCCACTAATCAATGTATTACACAAGGAGAAAAGAGCTGTATGATTCCAATTAGAACTCATTTTCAGAATTTCAATATTACCTAGAAAACAGCCTCTTAGATGAGTTGGATACGACAGAATTGTCCACCACATTTACATGTTATTATGCCCGACATGCATATACGCTTCACAGTGGCACATGCATCAGAATGCATGAAATAGAGGAGAGAATGTGTCCTAGAAAGTCTCTTGAATATTGATCATGTGCATACCTGCATGCATGGGAGTATAATGAGGTTTGTTGTGGAGGCTGGTGGCTGACGGGGGTTTGTTTTGACTGAAGCTACTGGTCCCAGACAGATTGAAGCAGCCTGGATTAAAGGATGCTGAGCTGATACAGAGAAGATTTGTTAAATCCTTCTGTCTGAACCACAAGATCTTATTAACCCGGTCTCTCTTTTCTGCCCCCCTGTCAGTATAATGCTCCTGTCTTTTCTTTTCGGATTCCTTTGCTTTCCACTGTACTTAAAAAAAGATAAAACAAATGTCTGCAGGAATTTACAATCATCAAAAATTAATTTATGGTGGAAAATAACTTCATATATTTACTCAAATACTAATATTAAACCCTTTGCTGAACTACCAAAACTGCATATACATAAACAAACTAGCTAACAACAATGTTAATATCATAGACTGTAAATAAAGATGGACGTCTCCACTTCCTCCCACTGTCCACGAATTAAGCTAAAAATATCCTGGATATAAACAACTCCATCCTGCACATTTGGAGCCAGAGTCTGCGTAGTAGCGTAGAGCTGCAGTGTCAGCTGTCAATCAGGATGTTTCCCCCCGTTTTTATAGTATTCTTATTAAAACAGTTGAACAAACATCAATGTGATAAGAACTACTAATATGACGGAAACAATTTTTAAGAATTTGTTTTTGATGTGAACTTTTACGTTGTTTTTGGTCATCTATTAACAGGGAGGGGGCAGGATTTATGACTTATACTTCAGCCAGCCACCAGGTGGCGATCGAGGCGCTTTGGCTTCACTTGTAGGCAGCTGTCATATCATCCATCTTAATGTGCAATTTATGGTTAATATACTGTATATAATGATATATACGATAATATATCATTTCTAGGAACCATTTGTTTGCTGAATGAGTATTTTTATTGTTAATATTCAAATACAATTTACTGCTAATACCTATTTGCTTTTATTGAATAACGATTAGGAGTATTTTTACATGTTTTATCGCAAATTTTACTCATGTTAAGGTGTAAAAATTCTTTCCCCTGATGTTTACGAACCTGTGAATGATAAAATATATTTTACCACTTTCCTTTGTTCACACTCATGTCGACTCCATCTGACAGGTGTGCGACAGCGAGTGGCATCACCTTTCGCTCAGCGTCCAGTTCCCCTCTGTGACCCTGTACGTGGACGGCGTGACCTTCGACCCCGCTCTCATCCATGACAATGGTGCCATCCCCAACCCCGCCCCCCACCAGAGGATGTTCATCGGCGCTTGTTGGGGTAAGAAGTGAAAGGAAATTTATGCAGAGTGAATTCAGGACTGACACGCATTTCATTCCAGCTGAATGGAGGATTTTGACAGAAATGACTGCAAACAGAGGCGAGCGAGGAATCCTGATTTTTTTTTCATAAAAGCTACGAGCAGCAATTGTGTGTTTGCTTCCTCTGCACTCCTCCATCACCAAAATGTTGTTTACATCACACATCACCAAAGACAGCAGATCTCCATCTTCTGCAGAAGCGATGGGAAAGTTACAGACCCTCATAAGGAACCATGAGACAATCTGCCGAGACGTTTTCCGCCTCGCACCTCTCACTCCCTCATTTCACTCAGTTATAATTTAGCTGATGCATTTTGTCTTGAAGGGCTAATAATATGAGTGTCATATCAATTATTCAGGACGGCAGAGCAACACGAGGGCCAGACAGCTATCAGCCCAACCACTGGTTAAAATGGGAAACTCTGGCTGCCAATTAGCACTGAAAAACACACACGCACACACGCACACACAGACACACACACATGCACACACACATGCACACACACACATGCATTCACCCTCTCACATCCACAGTGGAAGTCTCCCTGCTGCCTGCGTGGCAGCAGCTGCTGCTCGATAATGAGGAGTTGGTGCATTTTTAAACTATCGTCTCTAGCTCCTTTGCCTGCATTGTCTCACTCAAGTCTGCTAACTTTATTTATATGATTTGTTATTGTTCACTCTGCCTGTCAATCTCTGACACCTCCACTCTTCCTCTCACTTCCTGTTACTATCCTATTGCCCATTTAAGTGTCTCTCTCATTGTGTTTTCTCTTCTGTTTGTTATTCCCTCTGCAGAGCTTGAGGAGAAGCAGAAGGAGATACTGAACAACACCATCCCAGAGGGGAAAGACTCAGGTGACCTCCTTGTTTTCTCTCTCTTGTTGGCATGGCGGTGTTGATGCATCATCTGTGAATTGGATTGTCACCTGATTGTCTCTGGTGTTTAGTGAAGTATGTGGGCGGTTACCACGGCCTGTTGTCGGGGGTGACGGTGCGTCCTGGCAGCGTGGAGCCTCACAGCGTGGTGGAGTGTCTGTACGCCTGCAGGGAGGGGCTGGACTTCGGAGACCTGGAGACTCTGGGGTCTGGCATGAAGGTAACACACCTCAGAGAGATGGACTATACCACATTAAAGAGAGGGAGGGAGAGAGGATGCTCAGAAGATCCAGTTTAGATCTGGAATTAACACAAGTCTCCAATATATACACATATCTTAGATGTTTCATATACACTCACAACTATGAGCAGTACTAGAATTAACTAGTGAAAAGAAATCCTGCATCTGCCCCTGATCTGGATCCACATCAGAGATATATGAGCTCCTTCCTGACCCATACCACATCTTTCCACCAAGTTTTAAGGAAATCAGTTCAATAGTTTTTGCACAATCCTGGTAACAAAAACATTATCACTTTGGCAAAGGTAATGACTGTAAATTCAAAGTACATGACATAACAACCAGCTTTTAGAAATACTGTTAACAAAGAAAATATCTCATTAATTATTGAAGCTGAATAAATCAATTGATTTGTTTTTCACTGCGATAAATTCTTTGCTCTTCAAATGTCAGCTGGTGACATTGTCTTTATACAAATACGGGTCAGAGCTCTTTTAAAGATAGGATCATTTTAAAGTACGCAGATGACTCTGTGATTGTGAGTCTGCTTCAGGCAAATGAAAACAGTCATGGACCTGTTGTTGAGCACTTTGTTAAGTGGTGCGAGGAGTCATTCCTCCATCTTAACAAAAACCAAGGATATGGTCATCGATTTCAGAAAACTTGCCCACACACACACGAAGACACTTTTATCAAATGTCAAACTCTGGAATGTGTGGAATCGTATTTTACCTTGGGACTATTGTTGAGTCCAAACTGAACTTTGAAGCAAACAGTGAAGCTCTGTGTAAAAAGGGTCACCAGCGTTTGTAAACACACCATCACTTGTTCCCTGTTCAGTAGGTAGCTTTACGGTAATAGTTTTTTATTTCTTTTTACTTGACTGTCGGATCATCTGTAACTTGAGGCAAACTCTCCCATGTTTATGGATGTGATGTCAAGTTGTATTTTTTTGATAGAACCTGTTTGGGTTGGATAACAAGCACATGACAGCTTTGCCAGAAGGTCTGGAAACATTTCCTTTGCCAATCAGTTTTTTTATTTATGCATCACACTTCCTGGTTTCACTCGTCTGTGCAAATTTATTCTTGTTTACATACTTGGTGTTTATGGGGTATTGTTGCCAAATGTGTTTTTTAAACCCTTGGTGGTATTTTCTGTGATCAGATATGTGTGTGTTTGAGATACTTTTTAAAATCCATTTCTGTTCTGTATTGTTCATCAGATCATGTCAATACTGTGTGTAAGAGGTGAAAAGTCTCTTAATACCAATATTTCCTTACCTTTAGTTTGTAGAACTGGATTCAAGAACCTTAAGTATTTTGTACTTCTCTGTACTGTTAGTGTAAACTGTAAAGTATCCAGTTTTGTCTTTGGCCTTGGTAACATGATGCAAATTAGTATGAATGTGCAAATCAATGTTTGAACTTTGACCTTGCAGGTTCATGTGAACCCCAGTCAGTCGGTGTTGGTGCTGGAAGGAGACGACATCGAGAGCTTTAACCGCGCCGTGCAGCAGGTCACCTACAGAAACTCTCTCCGCTTCGCCACCCCTGGAGTCCGACCCCTCAAACTGAGCACCTCACTCAGGTACAAACACACACACACACACACACACACACACACACACACACACACACACACACACACACACACACACACACACACACACACACACACACACACACACACACACACGCGCGCACACAGATAGATAAGGGCTCTTTTCAACAACCACACAGATAAAAAACAATCATACAGGAGGTGGAGTTACTGATTCACCACCATCGGTAGATAATGCAAATGCAAACACAAGACTGCAACCAAAGCATTAACTAGTATTTAACTTTACTACAATTTCTTCATATCAAGTAATCCTGTAAAATCCTCGAGATGAACTTCATCAGTAGAAGACGATGATGCAACCACGACGACACCACAAAAGCTAAACTGAAACATTCTCAACATCACAGATGTTACATCAGACAGTTTTCTGTGCATCTGGGAGCTGAGTCGTCCTGCGGCAGTTTGCAGTCGACAGACGAAGAATCCCTCTCTGGTCTCTGCTGCTGCTTACGTCTTTGACATTGAACTCATCAAACATGGACCTTGTGCCTCGGCTGTGATAAGGAATGGTGTGGCCTGAAAGAAAAATGATTGTATGGAGAATGTGTCAAAGCGAGAGATAACAGGGAATATCTTATCTCTTGGTACCTTCAGAAACCAAGAAACTTTGGATTCAATAGAATAAACTGCAGGCACCAAATTCCTTTAGCCTGGTTTTACAGTAACTGAAGCTGTTAAAGGATTAAGTGACTGTTTCACTGGTCGTTCCCTTTAGAGCACAGTCAGTTTTTAAAGATGGACGACACGTCTCCATCCATCCTGGATACGAACAGCATCATCTTGAGCATTTACTGTCAGATTCTGTGCAGTAGGGATCAGGGGATGGAGCCGTCAAAGTCCCACCGTGACGCGTGCTTGCTCATGACGTTCCACCCTATTTTTATAGCATCAAATTACCAATCAAAACCAAACTTATCAGACACATGATTATACGAACAAACATCAGTGTGATAAGGACAACTGTAGATGAAAGAAATCCTCTTTTAACGTGATCTTTTTAGTTTGGTTCATGTCCCATTTATTTACATGGAGGAGGCAGGGTTTTATCTATACTGCAGCCAGCCACCAGGTGGCGATCAAGACGCCTCAGCTCCACTTTTGGGGAGCTGTCATGCCGTCCATCTTAAACACATTCTATGGTGTAGTGCAATGAGTGTAGAACCATTTTTTGAAACTATTCTTAGTTATCATTAGCATGTTTTTAGCATGGTTAGGTTGATTGGAGACTCTCGTGTGAGTGTGAGCGTTAATACATTTTCGTCTCTAAATGTCCAGGATGTACCGCGCTTCTCGCCCAATTTCGGCTGGGATTGGCTCCAGCACACACACACACACAACCCTTACAGGATAAGCAGTATAGATAACGGATGGTTGGATGTTTTTAGCTGTTGTCTTTGTAGGATTAAACACAGTCTGTATCTTAGATTTTTACCTTTAATGTGGTGGGTGGCTGAGTCTAACACAAAACTGTTCAGCTCCTGCACGGACCCTGACAACTATCCCACGCTGCTTCCCTGTGCATCATCGCACCGAATCACCTGACCGTGAAATAAAAAGCGCACAAACTCTGTTTCCGGGTCAGTGCTCAGCCATGCTTAACAACTGTGAACCGGCTCGCTGGCTTTAGCAGTCACTTTTAGCTGATGAAATATTCATTCACCTTGGGAAGTACAGTCCACGGCGTATATATGTGGTATATTGTGTTGTACTAATACTAGCAGCCTGCTGACCAGTTGGATGGCATCAGACTGTGCACATTTTGTTATCACTGTCTTTGGGGACAGTTGTTTTTGTCACTTGTTTATAAGATTAAAATGATTAACCGGTCCACAAGCTGCTTTTTTTCCCCTACAGACTGTTTTTAAGATTGCAGTGATTCAAGGTCACGGACAGATTTTTTTTTTTCTCTTGGTCTCTGCTCAAGTGCACCAGAGGTTTTTTTTCTTCAGCATCTTTTATTGCGTGTGTAAAGATTAGACTGATTTGAGGCCAGGAGTTACCCAGATGGCTGAACAGCAGGCCCTTCTGGAGAGGACGATATAAGCAGCTGCTCACTCTGATAGTGGAAATGTGTCACAAACACACACACACACACACACACACACACACACACAAATGCACTCTCTCTCTCTCTCAGCTTAATCCCCTTTCAAATATGATGCTGAGTTATAGTGCCGATGAATAAGTATATGTAAGCAGCCTGTCATCAATCTGATTCGCTCTCCATTTTTTGGCAGGAAAATTCAATTTGTAACAGCATGGCTACTAGGGTTTGACATTTGTCACAACAGACAAAAGTTTGCCGCAGTCACGGTGGAATCAGGGAAGTGGATCGTGAAAACTCTGCACTGGATTTTGACCTTTTTGTAGCGGATCACTGGGCCAGCTGCATCCCTCAGTCGCAATGATGCTAAATTAAGAACAGTCTGCAGCCAAGCTCGTGGTGTTCTGAGTTGAGTCACATGATCACAGTGAACGAGGGTTGTAATTCACCCTGAGAGTGTCATTCATGTCTGTACTGGATTTGATGGCAGTGCTTCAAGTAAAACTAAAATGTTGACCTGATGGTCCACCTATAGGCTCACCCTATATGTATGTCTCGCCCCCACACACTCCCTCTTTGTGTCCTCCTGGTTTTATACCGGTTTGTTCTCTGTTTTTCTTAAACAACCCCTCACGGGTTTGGCTGCCTGTTGTTCGGCTGCCTGGCATTGCCCCCCTGGCGTGCCGTTAATTATTATCTGAAGAATTTCTCCTCATAACAATCCATCCCATAATTAGGAGTGTTTCAAGGGGCCCTCTGGGTCCCTGCATTGAACTACACTGACCCCCCAATATTCCTTCCCCGTGATTCTTTTATTATCAAAATTATACACCAAGTGTGCACACAAGCATTTAGAAGTCCTGGTCTTCTAACAAACAATCGCCAAGCCTTTAGCAGAAAGTTAATGGCATCGGGCCTTGTTGGGGTGTTTCTGACCTTGGTGTCGTTGCAGTGTCCTGTATTCAGCCAATCATTTCATTTAAGGTGGTCCTCACAGAATTGTCCTTGCTGTGGACAAACGTATTTAGCCATTGTCTTGGGGCCCAGGCAATTGGCTTATTTGCCTACCATGTTAAAACACCCCTGCAAATTACTGCAGAGATATTTCAGTCCAAGACCAATGTGATGGAGCTACATAGATTAAAACACCGGTTTGTGATCGATTATCTAATGATGATGTAGTGCTGCCACTTGTGCCATTGACATTCACTTCAGCACTCTCTTCCTCTCTGCCTGCCAGATGTTTCAACGAGGAGAGCTGCCTGTCGCTCAAACAGCTGGAGGGATACCTGGTGGTTCTCCAGCCTGACGCCCCGCAGATCTCTCTGTCTGGCGTCGGCCCTCATCTGGCTCGTCCTGCCCCTGAGTTCGAGGCCCCCCGCGGTGTCCCACTGTTCCCAGAGCTCCGCATCGTCTGCTCCCTGTCTCACGCTGTCAACACGGCTGCACAGGGGATGGAGGGTGGAGGTCAGTCAGTCATGATACGTACGAGGATATTTTTCTGTTTATAGAAATTAACTGATTCCAGAAGAGTCTCTGTGTATTCTGAATGATGTTGTCTTTTGTCTTCCGCCCTTTCCGTCATCTCTTAGCTCTGATGTCCGACGCTGTGGCTCACACCTTGGACGGCTGTGAGGTGCAACCACTGGGGGAGGAGCTCAACCCAGAGAGGGAGGAGCTTCTGGTGGACATGGATGTGGTGCGAGAGAGGGGACTGGAAATCATCAATACTACAGCTTATATTGCCATCACAGGTAAAGAAAAATTCTACCTTTAAAAGTTACTCAAACTCAAAAAGAAAAGCGAAACACAAAGCACAAGATAGATAAAACTCTAACTTGAAATAACCAAAACCTTGTTTTCATATAAATCTATAAAATTATTTTTCAGGGCCTTCAAAACTTAGTTCTTTGAAATTCAATGTAATAGTCATAATGACCTAAAAAGTTAAAGTCATCCATCCAATAAAAGCCTCCCCCAGCTGTCAATAAGCAGCTGCAGACCACTTTTCTCTCCTCCTCCTTATCGTCTCAGTATCGACTCCCTGTCTTCTTTTTATGCTCCTCTCTTTTTGTCCGTCGCTTCTCTCAGGTGCCGAATCCATCTCTGTGTACGAGGACGTCCTTCGCTCGGTCCGCTACCGACTGGCCAAAGGCTCAGCCCGCTTTGAGAGGCGGTTCCGCCTGTCCTGCTCCGAGATGAATGGAAGATACACCAGCAACGAGTTGACTCTGGAGGTGAGGGCAAACATAACTCACAAAACACATCTGGTTGAGACAGCAAATGCTTGTTTCTTTTTCTCTTGTGTGTTATAAAGGTTTTTTGTGTTGGTAGTATATGTTGTGTATGCTGCAGCAGTGGACAATATGAGGAAAAAGACGTGTTTTGCACAAAAGCTACAAACATAGTTCTCCTCCTTCCCTCCTCAGGTGAACTTCCTCCACTCTCTGGACAGTCTGTACCACCCGTCCCACCTGCTGGCCTCCCAGCAGCAGTTTCTTCATCCATCCCACCATGCTGGGGAGTTGAGTGGACACACCCTTCCCAATCCACACCGCAACTCAGGTGACATTTCCCTCTTGCTTGCTCTCAATGAAGCAACATTGATTCATGCAGCACCTTTCTGGAACAGATGTCACAAAATGCTTCACAATAAAAGACAAAAGAAAGGTTTCCATTGTGTTCACAAATCTTAAATCTAAAGGGTGAGGGTTCCAAAGTTTCAGATTCAGCACTTTAAAGATACAGTTCTTTCTAGTTTTAATCCTGGAGAAAGGAACTAACAGATCCTTATCAAACGACCCCAGACACCCTCCAGGCGGCAGCAGATTTTTAATGTTGGTGCAGTTATCTGACCACGCAGAGCTCTAAAAGCAATTACAAGAGTTCACTCTGAATTTGATGCAGAGCCGGTGGAACAAACAGTGTGTGCACAGCGTAGCAGACGCCTGGTGTTTCAGCTCTGCAGTCACTTCAGGATGATAAAATGATCAGGTTGAATCATGGTGGTGCCCACACAGACTTAACAGCCTAGAATTTAAGTTCTGCCTTTAGGGAGATGGTCAGTTTTTATACTTTTGTATCCAAAGTGGGGGAAAACTTTTGAGCAGATATTCTTATTAACCTACAGGCTTTCAATGAAGACATTATGTGAAGACCAAAAAGTGTGGTTATATTAAAGACATTCAAAATTAAGAAGCATTTTGCGAAAACTGAATTTTCTTTGGTACACAGCCTGAAGACCATTTTTTCCCACTCAAACATAAAGCTTTAAATAGTGATCAGAAGTATTTACTTTAATTCTTCAAAAAGAGATAAATAGTGCATCATTGGGTTCTATTTTCAATCGTGGATTAGTTCACGTTCCAGTGAGCATTTTTAACATGAGGGTGATGTCTATAGGTGCTGTTTTCACTGTAATGAAAGAATGTGTGGCCCAGAGCAACAGTGTGGATTCTTTTTTGGATAATAATAGAGATAATAATAGAATTTTATGGCACAAACATGTAACCAAAATCAGTCTTTGGATACACACATTGTTCTTTCATTAAAAAAAATATTTTCAATGTGGTTTATTTTCAATGTATAATTATTTCTATACGTTATTGACAGTTGTACCAGGAGCAGCTACCGTCATCATAATGGTGTGCGTGGGTTTCCTGGTTGTCATGGTGATCCTGGGCGTTTTCCGAATTCGCTCCATCCATCGCCGTGGTGAAGGCGCCAAGGGGGCTAAGGAGGGTAGCAGCCAATGGGACGACTCCGCCCTCACCATCATCGTCAACCCGATGGAGGTAAGAACCAGATCAGTAGTTGATAGTTGACTGGTGACTCCTGCTCAGCTCTTGTTTTCATCCACACGTTGGTCTTTTCTTTTTTTTCCACAGTCCTACGAGTCTCGCATGGGAATCTGCACTGAGAACGAAGGGGAGGTGGAGGAAGAAGAGGAGGCAGCGGAGTCACCTGACGACGCCAGCGACGACCAGCGAATCATCATCAAGAAAGAGGGGAGAGACGGCACCGCCCGTCGCTACTGAGCCACAATGTATATCTGCACCAGTTCTCATGGAAACCACAAACCGGCTCACCAGTCACACACACCAATACTTTTAATATCAACGACTGCTGACACCACTAGTATAAGGAATGTATGCTTACAAACACGACGCACAACACAGTCACTGTAATACTCTTGACACTCAACACCATATGTGACCTATAGCCAACAACAGGCTGTTGTTCTTCACCTAAATGTTCAATGGCACAATGTATACAGTTAATGTAATTTAACCGCCTGAGCAAACCCCACCAAATTGTACGTGGTGCCCCAGTTCTGAATCACACGACGGTCATGTGATGTATAGTGGTACACTGGCTGAATGAGGTTTCTTTGTTTGTTTGTTTGGAAGCAGGAAAAAAAAAAAAGATTGTATTCTATCTTTGCTATAGAACACAGAATGAACTCTTTACAAATCCACAACATGCAGGCCTTGAATAGATCTGTAGACAAAGACACAAGCCTTGATCCCGACACGTCGCCTCGCTCCCTCGTTAGACTGACTCAAGAAGTCTGTGCACAAGCTCTTCTCTCCCTCTTTTGCATCCTTGCTCGACACATTCCTTCACCCACAGAGTGAAGACAGTGAGGTCAGACATTACGATCACTCTCCAACTTCAGAAAATGTGAAAAGATGATATGCTTGCAGGTATTTTACTTTTAATATTGTGACTACTTCAGTGCTCCAGGTCGTAACTATATACTTTATCTGGGGCTGATGATAATATTTGAGGTATATGAACTTATTAACCTCGCCCTCGGCACAAGTTGGTTCTCCTGCAATATTCCAACAACCCTGAATAGCATCGTCTTGGTGTTGAGTCCATGGCGTCGGTGTCAGTACGGTTTCTGGTTTCACTTTGCAAGGTTTCAACTTGTGCCACTAAATGACTATGGTGTAACATGACCTCTGACCCCCCCGTCTCCTAGTGACCACTGGAATGTCTCTAAATGACTCACTGAACTGTTTCACTCACTGCACACTGCTCTTTCAATAACTGCAACACAACACGTGCAAACACACACACACACACACACACATGCACACACTCCATAACGCTACCCCGGCTGTCTCCAGAATGTCAGCTCAGCTTGGGCAGTTTTGATTGTATTGATTGTAATAAATTTTTCTGTACATACAGTGATGAATAATACAATATTATTGTTATTACTATTATTATTGCAGTCACTCTTTCTGTTCTTCTGCACACTCTGAGAGGGAGCAGATTATGATTGTCTGTTTCTTTTTTCACTTTATTTGAGTCGTCACCTTTACAGCATCAGAAAACCGTGTAATAATAATAATAATAGTAGTAGTGATACGGATGAAAATCCCTGGCTTGATGAGTGTCTCTTAATTTGTGTGTAATATTGTTGTAATTTAAGAATTTGTCAATATCTGAATCACAAAAAAAGGAGGGCACATCGTTGTGATACTTAAATACGTCTCACTCATTTTATCTTTGCCACCTCTGGGTGATTTTTTTCACAAAACTTTTAAAAAGAAATTCTATTTACTTTCCACATCTGATATCTTTTGGTTCAACAAATGAACAACATGTGTGCTTCTCCTCACCTCCCCCTCCCCCCTGTGCGTCTCTTGCTGTCTGTCTGTGTAGCCTATCAATGTGCAGTGCTAAACCTGTCAGTAAATAAAGCCTGTTGTTTTTGAGTGTGATGTTAAGAAGGAATAAACATTGCATCGATTAATAACTTATATTATTACTATGTTACTATTGGAACATTACCTGTAATTATTGATACAATGATGACATGGAATATGCTGACTAATTGTTATTGAGAACTGTCAGAAAACATTACAAAATTCATAATAAAAACACTATATGACGTCTCCATGGGAAAGATTTCTTGGAAGAATAGAGTTCACACTGAGTGAAGTCATATTATATTACTACTGTTTATGTGACTCCAATAGTTGGGGGTAACAAACTATCATAACTCAACTATAAATCTAAGATACATGTACTTTACTTGAAATTTTACTGGATCATTTTAAGAATATTTCATTTTGATACTTTGATACTTTTTATCAAAAGTATTTACTAGTTACTTTCCAGTTGTTAGATACAAGGCATAACATACTACATGAAGCAGATTAGATTTAACAAAACAACACTAAAAATGTTGTTAAGACAAACTCCAACAGCGTCAAACGTAAAATACTGCTTATTAGTGCATCTTTAAAATAATCCAGTATTACAGTACACAGTCAGTAGTGAAAGTATAGTTTATTAAGTAGAATCTAGCCCCTGTATAATCAAAAATACTCCATTACAAGCTAAAGTAAAACATTTTAGCGGTAATATAGTAACAAATGACAAACATGATACAACTTGAAGTGTCATTGTAATAATGCCAGTGATAAAGATGAAGCGGTGAGCCAGATTGAAACAAAATGTGCATATAATTAAACTATTATATATCAATATTATTAATATTAATGAATTAGAAAAGAAGATGAAAAACTAACCTATGAATTCATTTTGGTCTAAGTGCAATTTTATTTTATTTTATTTTATTAATTTATATAATTTAATTTAATATAATTTTATTAATTTAATATAATTTTATTTAATATAATTTTATTAATTAATTAATTTTATTGTATTTTAAGTGAAAGTATTTGATATGATTTGGTGAATCTGTTCATACAAATCTATAACAAATCATAGACAGTACATTAAACAAAAGCTTTTTTTACGTAAAGCCTGTGAGGTCGGTCACCGTCCCCCAGCTGACGTGCTCTTACGTAAACCCCGTTGGAGAATCCTGAAAACCTCCGCAGCCTTACGCTCGGAGGATCGGTGGTGGTGGAGGGTTTTGTGGGTCATGGAGGAGGAAGGTAAATAAAGGAGACGCGCTGGTACTGGTGCTGCACTCGCACGTTTTCCCGGGAGCTTCGACACACTGGCTGCGGCAGCTTCTGGCCCGACACGGTCGTTGAAATCAGCCGGAGAGGAGGGACGGTCCATCGGCTCCAGCAGCAGCAGCTGTCGGCGGTGAGGTGAGCACCGTGCTACCCGTCTGTTCATGCCTCTGTGGCCGCACACTGCACTGGCCCTGCTGGAGCTAGCCACCGTTAGCCACTGCTAGCTGCTGTAGCTGCAGATACAAGACAAACTGCTCGTTGATAATTAGCATATCTCTGTTTTTAACTGGCTTTTTAATCAGCAACACGTCGGCGGGTAGAGAGAAATAACGTTGACTAAGCTAATGTTGCAGTTTATGAGTGGAGCTACAGTTAGCATCAGGCAAACAGAGCTGTGGTGTCCACTGGCAGTTCAACAGTGAACTGGTCCCACACTGTTTGACTTCAAACCAGTCTGTCCGCACCAGGAGGATGACGACGAGTCTTTGCATGCAAGTCTACAGGAACCGTGTTTCAAAATACAATGTGTGTGAGTGTGCAGGACACAAACACAACCTTCCTGCACTGATGTCTGAGTCATGTAAGAAGTCTGTGACACTGTCTGTATTAATAACTTTGTTTAATCCTCTTTTGATTTGACCCTAATCATCACCCAGCAGCTGTTTGGGAATAAAACATCTTTAAATCTATTAGAGTCCACCTGTAGACTAGAGTGTCCTTTTCTCATGTTCAGCTAAACCCTGCTATGTAGAGTAGACAGGGAGTTAAATTTCTATTCCTGACAGCTCGTTATGAAAAGTGTACCCATTGTGGATCCCTCCGGGGGTGTTAGAGAAGTTGAGTAGGCCAGCACATATAACAGATTTGTCATCTGTTCATCTCTGGGACTGGATATGGGCCAGTGCGTCGAGCAGGATGGTTTTCTCATGGACAAAATATTTCCCGGGGTTTGAATTTAGGCACTAAATCTTTGTCTGAAGGACATTTTCCTGTTTTTACTGCTTTGCTGTCTGAGGATTAGGTGAGTGAGTGATCATCAGATAAAGAGGGAACAAATGGGACCTAATGTCAAAGTTGAGGCTGTGATACGAAGGCTTTGTATTATTATTATGTTATTATCTTTAATTTTAGCCCTGATATGACACCAGAATGTCTGGTTACTTGTTTAGTACCTTATCTGGATGTATAAGCCTTGATTTAATTTAACAAAGTAAAAGTGGAGAAGAACTTTACAGAAATTTGAAAAATATTTGATCAAAGTAAAAGTAAACAATTTCTTTTAATATCACTAGAGTTTCTGATCTTCAGTCATAAGTACATATTTCATTCAGTCCCAAAGAAGTATTTAGTTTCAGCACTCTGACCTATGTGGCACTAATTATAGTCTGTTATTTTGGTTATAACAATATCATAATCTAGCTTTAAATCTTGTCTTTTTCTAACTGTATGAACTGTAAAATCAAGAGGTAAAATCTGCTAAACTCGCTGCACTAGCCGGGGGAAATATGCAGTGAATGTCTGTGCCTGCCGAACCGTCATATCCACATTATTTATGGTTCATCCTAAGCCAGGAAATGACATGGAAAACAGCAGATGGAGGCATGGAGCTTGAATTTTTTCACTGTGCTGTGCGTGTGTACGGACGCCCCTTGAGGTTTCAACTTCCCTGACCTGTCAGTCCCTACAGGGATCAGACAAAACTAAGGGATGCATGTGCTGTGCTTCAGTGCGACTGGGAAGTGTCTAAAAATACGATTCCATTAACTTTCTCGAATTCAGATTGAACCATGTGCAATTGTCCAAAACAAACCCCCCAAAAAACGAGTAATGCATCGATTCAACCTCTTTTCAGTTCTCAGGTGGTCTGATTGGGTTTGCCTCATCCTTGTGTTGCCATGGCGATGCGGGAGCTGGTGGAGGCAGAATGTGGGGGAGCCAATCCCCTCATGAAGCTGACCAGTCACATGACCAAGGAAGGGGGGGCATGGCGGCACCGCTCAACACCTACAGTGAGTGATTTGTAGATACAAGTTGGGAGATTAGTTTGCGTAAAAAATAAGTTCATACAAAACATGAATAATTCAGCCAAGTCGTGACGCTTGATACTGATATTTTATTGTTTTCTCAGATTCCCCCCACTCCTATTGAAATTTCCACCGAAGAAGAGGTTAGTGCTCATGTTCCTCTCTGTATGCAGGATACTGGTTGATCTCCAAAAACTATAATCTTTTTTTATTAGCTGTAGTAATTTTTATCATTTTTATTTTTGTCGCAGCTGGTGAATGAGTTCCTTCAGGCCCCCCCACGGGCGCCACACACATTTGACATGGGTCAACTGCTTGAGGAAATGCAGCAGATTGACCAGCAGAGCTACAGACAAGCACCACAGAGAGGTATACCACCTTATTAATATTATTAATATTATTATAGTTGTCATTGTGTTTACCAGTTTCAGGTATTTCAAACAGTTTTTAGTGTTTAATACACTGTATCCGTTGATGTCACAGCTCCAGATGTGGCAGCGTTGGCCCTCTCCGGTGACTGGGCGTCCGAGTTCGTCTCGAGTTCTGACCCCGCCGCCACACCGGGACTCATCGCTCTCGGCGATGCAGCAGACGCTGATTGGACGAGGGAGTTTATCGCTGAGGCTGCAGGTAGACCTGCGCTTTCTTTCACTCTGGAAACACGCTGTGTTCTTCAAGTTTCTGGAGTCGTCATCAGTCTGTCATTTATCATGAACTTTAGCTGACATCAAAGCAAAACTGCTTTGTAAAAAGCCAGTTATTTTTGCAGAGTTTGTCCTTTTCACAACGTGTCTCCTGCTGTCTGCATTTTTTTCTTTCTTTGTATTTTCTTTAAATCCAGATCCTGGACGCTGGGCGGAGGAGTATCTGGAGCAGTCAGAGGAGAAGTTGTGGCTCGGAGACCTTGGAGACAAGGAAAACGAATGGTTAGAAAAGCGGCTGGGGAAATGGATTGAGAGTGTTGAAAGTATGCAGAAGAAAAATGGCGACTTCAGGGACACTGCAATAAATGTGGAGCATAGGCAAGACATCTGCGTAAAAGAGAACAAGAGCATTGGTAGAAAAAAGATGGTAGATTTGAAAACATGTCTACAACTTGATAATGTTCTTGTCTGTACGGCTCAAGAATTTGAATCTTTTCTCCTAACCTTGTCTGATGATGTGGAACTTATCCAACTGTGAGTGGTGTCAAAAGGCAATGAAGCAGACCGTGAGAGCTGGTGTAGATTATACTGCCAAGATGTCTAATCATCGACATGCACTGACCTCAAGAACTGACTTTTACAACAATGCAAAGCACATTCTTCAGCTTGAATTGACTTGTTCCACACTATATATATATATATATATATATATATATATATACATATACATAGAATAAACCAATGTGCCGTTTCTTCTCATCATTTCATAACGGTGTGTTTTTAACTTTACAGGACAAAAGAGTATGAACCAGGGGAGGAGCTGAGGGAGACGGCCAATGAACTTGTCTCAAAGGTCGATGACCCTAAGTTACAAAACACAGAGGTGAGCAGTGTGTTTGCTTCCGTCTGACATTGTCATTGGATCCTGTTAATACCATGTGTCATTTGTTGTTTTGTATCTATCACCATATCCTCTCTCTTTTTCTTCAACACCTTCTTAGTGTATAGTTTCTTGGGAGCACAGTACATTGCTAATGTTTATCCCTTTAAGGTTTTTCCAGGTTATTGTCTTTGTGTGGAAAGAAACTTATTGTCTTGGAAAGAAACTCGCAGTATATTATTATAAACCTGACCATTTAGCAATGGTAATAGTAAATGCCTTTTTTTTCCTTTTTTTCCGATGTTGTGTAGTTCCTGCGATTCGTTAGGCAGATTGGCGAGGGCAGTGTCACAGTGGAGAACAAAACAGACAGACAGCTCACAGATAAAGCTCAGGCCCAGGAGGCTCAGAACTGGGCCTCCAACCTCAACCAGGTACGAGTCTCTGCCCTCTGAGGAGAGGGGATGGTTGCAACAGGGAATACACCGGGGGAAGCACTTCAGCTCACTTTTACACAGTATAGGCTCTGACTCATGACTCATCAGCCCAGTATCTGATGCAGAGTAACATTTTCCAGAAATGTAACCAAAAACAGCCACTACACAGCCTGTAATATGAAGCTCAGGGCTGAGCAGCAGTGCAGATGGAATCTGTTTGGCAACGAGAGGACTCCTATGACTGTCTGCCTCTCTTCTTATGCATTACGTTTTTAACGCATGCAGTCAAACTCCAAATTAAGTGATTTACATCTTGTTTTCTATGACTTTGCCATTACAATCAGTAATTACAACAACTACATTTATCCAAAAGACACAATTCTGTGGAGGCCCCTTTCCACCAAGAAAAGAAAACAATAGATCAAAAGTTAGATATGATCAAATGCAAATACTCTGTAAGAAATAAAAGTCTAAATTATTAAGTCCAAAAATCAGACTCTCTATTTAATTGTGACTTAGTGTCCAATAATTAATTCAACATTTTTATCAGTGTAATCATTTTTAATATCATACTTTTAAATCTTTTGACAATTTACTCAATATGTCAAATTTTTTGCACTAATTTTATTTTCATCTTGCCTAACTTTCATCTAGTGTTTTTTTTTTTCTGCTGGCAGAAAATGGCTTCCATATTTTACTGTGCATGTGCTGCAACATGGCTCCATTGTACTCCGTTGCCCTCTAACTTTGACATATACTTTTCCCATTTTTTTTACCTGCCTTCGAACTCTTGGCTTACCATTCCCTCAATTAACAACCGCCATTCATTTACTCCTCCTACTACTTAAAATAACTTCTACTCCGCCCGACCCCCTTCCAAAAAACTCCTCCTCACCAACTGCTCCCTCCTCCTCAAAACATCGCCCCATTCCCTGCCGCCCACCCCGCCTCCTCGCCTTCCGCCATAGTTCCTGACGAAGACAGGGGGAGGGAGTCTTCCCCTGGAAACCCCAGCGTGGAATGAGAAGATTTCTAAAGCTAAACAGGCAGAGCAGTGGGCCGAGGTCGTCAGGCAGGTAGGACCTCTGGGGTCTCAGCAGTGATAGGTGTTAAGATTTTTAGCTGCAGTTATATGAAATGCTATATGCTAGTTGTTTTCTACATAGCAGAAAAAGGATACACTCAGCATTAAATTCCTTTTTCTGTCGAGTGCATTTTCTATCTGATTTAAAAACATTTAATTTGGACGAAATCCAAGGAAGGAGTAGGAGAAAACTAGCTTCTTCTGTGCTGTGCTGTTTCTTCGTTTGCTCTTTTCCTCTTCTCCATTCACTTCCCTCTATATTTTTCCTGTTTTGCTGTAACCATCCTCATTTCAAATAACAGTTTGCGTAGCCAGTGCATGCAGACTTCAGTCAACCCCTGTCGATGCTCCTCATTGCTATTCAGGTGTCAGAGGAGTCGGCCGAAGCCTGGGTTGATGAGTTCGCCACGGCAGGACCAGATTTCCAACAGGCCAAAGCTGCAGTGGAGGTGAGACGAGAATTCCTGAAAACACACACCCTGAAACCAAAGCTTAAGCTGCTGTGTGTTAATTGGGAGCAGTGAGAAGGGAGAGGTTACAGCTCGATGTGTCCTGGGAGGTTGGGGTTTGAAATGGAAACTATCAGGATCAAGGTGCCTTTGATAAAGTCACTTAATCCCATTAGAGAAAAACAAACAAACCACCGTCTCTCTCTTTGGACTTAGTTCTGAAACAGCATCAGTGCACAGTCATTTCTCACTTGGAGAAGTAGAGGTCAAACGGGTCTATCATACAGGATGGAGTGTGATACGAGGAGTGAAGTAATGATGTGTATCTCTGTCATTTTGTCAGAGTGATGTGGATTTCTGGGAGAAGCTGCAGCAGGAGTGGGAGGAGATGGCGAAGAGGGACGCAGAGAGCCATCCCTGGCTGTCTGACTTCGATCAGCTACTCAGCACTTCTTATGACAAGGTAGCCATCTGTTTAGAGAGTTATTGTGTTTGAGGATTACAGCGGTTTTGCTCGTACATCTCTCCTTGATGTCTGTGTATAATACATTACTGCTGTTTACGTACGTGACTCTGCAGGCTGCTTCAACACTACACACAGAAATAGACTCTGTGTTATTCTTGTGTTTATCGCAGGGTTATCAGTTTGAAGAGGACAACCCCTACTTATCTCACCCGGACCCTTTGTCAGAGGGAGTGACGAGGATGGAGGCGGGCGACATCCCTGGTGCCGTACGCTTCTTTGAAAGTGCCGTACAGTCAGAACCTGGCAACCAGCTGGTGAGACTCTTAAAAACTAATTTGCATTTTCCAGTGTTTTTAATTCTTCAATCACTCACGAAAACAGCCCAATAAATCTCTTTGCTTGTAAGTTACTTGGATTTTTGCCACTGACTGAAAGCAATTGTAATGATGCTCTGTTGTGGCTGCATCTGTTTTCTCTTAATTGCAGGCTTGGCAATATCTGGGAACCTGTCAGGCTGAGAACGAGCAGGAATTTGCTGCAATCAGCGCACTCCGCAGGTCAGAAATCAGAATTGCAAAATGAGTGTAGTGGTGCAAGTTCATTCACTGGCTTCAGTAGCAATTGGAAAGGCATTATGTGTATTATAAATAATTATATAGTGACAACTTTTTTTTCCTGTTTGGACATTTTTTGAAAATTATGACTGATATGCAGTAAGACATGCAGTGAGCGATGATCAAGGTATAGACTGGATCTAGTCCTATGATTAACTTAAAGTCATATTATTTTTATCCTGAATTTATTTATTAATTATTCTATTCGTTATTGTTTTTCCATAATCACGTTTCCTCCATTAGATGTATAGAGCTGAAGAACGACAACCTGATTGCTCTAATGGCGTTGGCTGTCAGTTTCACGAACGAGTCGCTGCACAGGCAGGCCTGTGAGACTCTTCGGGATTGGCTTAAGCACAATCCAAACTACCGCTCTGTCTGGGACCAGAACGAGCTCGAACGCCAAAAGGAAGGTGCCAGAGATAGGGAGAAGGAGAGGGAGAGGTTCGGGTCACTGCTGCCAGAGTGAGTATGATTTCAGCTTTAACACACAAGATAGAGATGATTCCCATATATTTGTAGTAATGTTTACTAACCTGATCTTTCTGACTCTTTTTTTCTTGCTTTTGCACAGATCTTTGTTTTCAGACGTCCAGTCCCTTTTCCTGCTTGCAGCCAACTCTGACCCGGCCCAGGTGGACCCCCAGCTGCAGTGTGGTCTTGGAGTTCTCTTCAACCTCAGCGGAGAGTATGACAAGGCGGTGGACTGTTTCAGCGCCGCTCTGTGTGTCACACCACAGGTTAGGGTAGAAGCCACTGTCGAGGTCTTAACGTCTGTCTTCACCCTGTTTTTTTTTTATGACCTCTCCTTCTTCTCCTCTGTCTCCATCAGGACTATCTGCTGTGGAACAAGTTGGGTGCCACGCTGGCTAATGGAAGCCGCTCAGAGGAGGCAGTGGCCGCCTACAGGAGAGCTCTGGAGCTGCAGCCAGGCTTCATCCGTAGTCGCTACAACTTGGGGATTAGTTGTGTCAATTTAGGAGTACACAGGTGAAGAGGCAATTTTTAAATACTAAAAAAGAAACCCCATACCTGGGGTTTACATCCATCACAGATGATCAGACATGACTCAGACCACATTCAGAGCTGGACTGGGACTCGTGGCCGCATATTGATTTTTTTCTTTTACCATTTCAAATGAGTAAAATCTTATTTATTGTAGAGCTGTGATTCACTCAGCCCCTCTGTGCCCAGCTCTCTCACACACACTGAAAACAACGGACCCATCTGGGAACAAGCAACATAATTGTTTTTTTGCAAACAGAAATGTCATATATATTGAGTGGAGAAGTGAGATCTAATCACAAGTGGCCTCTTGGGACACATGCAGAGATATATTTTTATGCTAGGTGGGGTTTGACATGCAAACATGGACGATGTTAATACCAAGTATGAACAGAGCCATAGAAAGCTAATTTGTCCGGGTTTAGCTTTGAAGAGTTTTTGCTATAATAGGACTAAATTCAATCAGGCTGGTTACACAGATGTTTCTTATCACATTGTTCAAAAGACCATAAAAACAAAGCTTAAATCTGTGTGTGGTGTTGACTCCTCCTTGTGTTCAGTCTGTTCCCAGCCTGCCTATGACCAAGGTGGTCTTAACTTGATTTATAACAGAATAGTGAAGCTAAAGAAAACGATAATCTATTTGAAATCTTCTCGTCACTCTGCCCTGCTTCTTTTCTTTTCTATCCTCAGAGAGGCAGTGGAGCACTTCCTCGAAGCTCTGTCTCTACAGCGCCAGGCGGCTAGCGATGGGGCGAGAGCTGCCCGGGGCCCTGGAGGAGTTGCAGCAGCCACCATGATGTCTGACAACATCTGGTCGACCTTGCGCATGGCTCTCAGCATGATGGGCGAGAGCTCTCTGTACACCGCCGCCGATCGCCGGGACTTGGACACATTGTTGGCTCACTTCTGCCAGAGAGAGGTGGAGGGTGGGACTGAATGAAAACCAGCCGGGGGAGCGCTTATTGAGTGTGAATGTGTTTTGCTGGGAGGAAAATGTTTGGGTGACTGAATGAAGCAGAGAGGAATCCGAGTGGTAACAGTTCGAGGGAAATGGAGACACTGTGAATTATCCACCATCCCAGAGACATCATCTTGTGCTTGTGTATGTTTAAGTGACTTGTATCAAACATTGCAGTCTGAACCTGAACAGAGAACCAGTCAGCAGTACTACAGACGTGTCACTGTATTTTTAAATGTTCGGGATTTTCTTCATTGCCTTGATCTGGAGAACTGGGTTTGATCTGACATTTGTTCTTAGTGAAGAAAGTAAATGAAGAAGAATGAGTGACTTCCCTCTGTACTCAGTAACCAGCTGTATGGACAGTTAGTTATGTTTTTCATGACCTCTCATATTCTTTAACAACAGCAGATTGTAGATTGAACCGTTAGTCTCTACGGTTATGTAAATTAAAGGTACAGTATTTCAGTGACATTGAAAAGAGCACTGCTTTTATCAAAAGTGCTCTCAAGAGAACGATGCCGATAACAAACAGTAGTCAGAAGTGCTATAATGGCTTGTTTCTTTATTTACCTCTATCTTATTTAATTTTTTAGTAATCATTTATCAGCCAGGACAATGAACTGACAACCAGCAGGACTGTTACTGTAATGATAACGGTGTGTGTATGTGTGTGTACAGTATGTTTGTGTGTTCGGGCTTGGGTGGGTGATATTAATCCTGCATTGGATGATAAGAACATATAATTGTAATATCGTTGAGGATGATTTCTTGCTCTTTTTCATATCGCTCTTGTAAAACAATTTGCTTCATTGTAAGATAATGCTATATGCCATATTGTGTATTGTAAAATAATTGTTGCACTATAATTGTTTTCAGGCTACTTCTATCCTGACTGCAATGTTTAATATAATATTCAGCAATAAAGCTTTGATTCCAAACAAGTTGTTTCTGCAGTAATCGGTATTGGACAAACTGTCTGGGTGTCACAGGAAGGTGTGGCAAGCAGAAAAAGAGAACTGTTTAATAAATGTCCGATTCAAGCAGTAGATAACAGAAGGGTTTCAAAGTTAGGACTGCTTTCACTTTGAATGGAAAATTTACAGTGTAAGAGTGAATATTATGTAAGAGAAGAAAAAGTGTTTACAGATTTGAATAGTGGAGTTTTAACCTGGACAATAAATCGAAAGAAGCTAATCTTTTCAGGTAGTGTGTCATATTTAACATGGAGCCTGGAGTTCCAAGCCCGGTTCAATTTGAATAAACAAATTTAGACTTTAGGTTTTAAATTTCCCATTATTGAAGCTCCAGAGAACATTATTTAAACTGAAGTAATCACGAATGGATCAGAGTAAATTGTGAAGATGAAACTGAGATTGAAATGAAATAAATTGAATAAAATAACAATTTACAATTTAAAGAATATTTTATATCCATTTTAAATGTAACTTGTTCATTCATCCTGCAAAGGAAAATAATTGATTGAAAATCAGAATAATCTTTTGACAATTGTTGGTACTTTTTTTACTTCAATGTATTATTTGTATTCAACTTAAAATATTTTTGGAAATGTATCTAATTTCTGATGTTAACTCTAAATAGAATTGTTCCGACGGCAATTGAATTCAATTTCAATTCAAATTTATTTGTATAGCTCCAAATCATTTAAAACATTATCTGAAGGCACTTTACATAGAAGTAAATAACTGCTTTCATGTAAATATCTGTTAATATGACAAATTGCATTGTTTTAAATGGATTGATTTAAATGGACAAACTGCATCTTTCGTGTTCCACAGTATTTAAAGCAGAAATCTATGATTAGTTCTTGAGCCTTGTTTCCCCTGAGTTCTGTGTTGCAGCATCACGTGTCTCTGGGAGACGCCTGTTCCAATATAACGTTCGACTTTTCTCCAGATGAGAAAAACAAAGCTCTCGATTATTCCAACTTTCAAATGTGTTATCAACACAACGCCACGCCCCGTTTCTGGAACGCCTTCCTCTGAGAAACCAATCAGCGGCGAGGAAGCGGAGAGGAGGCGCGAGCTGATTGGTTCGTTCAAAAATAACATGCACGAAACCCGCCATTTAAATGTCTACGATTCAAACCTCAGACTTGTGATTCAAACTCGTGTGTTTTAACTCGCTGTGTTTCTGCTGTGGAGTCAGAGAAGAGTCTTTGAGCCGCACTACACTTCCTCCTTCTCGTCTGAGGTGAGTAAAGAAACACGTGATTCACGTAAAGAGAAATAGTCTCAGTTATCACGGGTTAACACTTTCTACCGAGTTAAACCTTTACCTGTTTAAGAACGGGATTAGGAAACGAGCTAACTGACCTTGGCTGTGCTAGCTTGTTGTTAGCTTTCTGTACGTTTCTGTGACCTCATCGTTACATGGTATTTGTTAAAACTACAAAGTTGTGTTGTCGTGAGTTCATGTTGTGTGTGTTGATCTTGTGCGATCTGTAGTTTAGGTACAAAAAAAAGCCACAAAACTAACTTCCCCTTGTTTAACGTCCTGTTGTATGAAACCCTTTCTGTACACATATGAGTGTAAAGCAGCCACGAGGGCAAGTTTTTCCACTGTATATAAATGTGTTACTCGTGTATTTAGACATTTTCAACAAATCCTGCTTGTTAGGACTGGAAAATAAAACTATATCAATTACTATCAGTGTCATTTTCATCAAGAGCAATTTAAGTCCAATATATAAATCGATGTATTGCTTATGCATTGTTCTGACACAGTGAGGAGCTATAACACCGAATTATTCAACCTCAGACAAATGTTTTGCTGTCAATCGTTTAAAAAAAAGTAATTTAAAAGAAATAATGAGACATTTATTTTGATCATTTTCAATATTGACTGATAATGAAAATGTTTATCTTTTTATAATATGTGTGTTGAATCTGATGTGATGCTGTTCAGTGGAGTAAAGATTCTCTTCTGTTTACCCGTGAGCCAGTTAACCTTCGATAAGCATCATGGGATCCAGTGAGAGCAAGATGCTCGTGTCTGCACCGGTAAAACCAGAGTCGGCGATCAAAAACCATCGCCTCGGTGACCTGACGGATCCACGCTCTCCAGGCATCGACCGTACTCCTATTCAGGTAGGTGGCCTTGTAGATTTCCTCCCAGACGTCATCGTTCTGTGAGCTGTGGGAAGCATTTTTTTAAACGGATCATAACAAATGTTTTTTCCCAGGTTGGTGGGCCTGTGACCAAACCTTCTGCTGCGGGGAAAAGTGAGTGTCCCCTGGCGTTCACCGATCCCCGCTCCCCTTCTGTTGGTGTCAACCGCACCCCCGTCAGAGATATCATGAGAGGTATGTATTAAGTACCCGCAGATTAAGTTTTCTCACCTTTTAAAAGCAACATGCGATGTGACGTTCTCCCACTTGTCCCCACAGCGAAAGTCGGGTCCTTTGCTCGCCGCCTGGGCCTGCTTCTCCACAATGAGGCTGAAGGCAGAGTCTCTGAAGACCCTCAGAAACGCTTCAGTAAAGTCGAGGAGGAGATCTTCAAGCCAGAGGAGCTGGCTTCCACCCAGCCCCTCCTGACTCCTCAGTCATCCGAAACCTTAAGCTCCCTGGCTGAGCATGCCGACCTCCTTGCCACCCCTGTGTCACGCCCCCCCCAGAGCGCAGGTGACTCCAGCCCCTTCGTTGTTCTCAACGAGGCCCAGGTGGAGGTGGAGACAGACACAGAAATCACCCTGGAGGAGGCGGAAGAGGCGAGGGAGACTCCTCTTCACAAGCGACTGAGCATGAGCCTGATCACCTACCACGAGGGAGCAACCTCATCACAGATCTTTGCTGACGTGCACCAAGACTGTGCTTCTCCTCTTCCTAGTGTAGAAGTGGAGCCTCTCAGTGAAGGCGTTGATCACGCTTATGCCCTTCCTTGCATCACAGTTGAGCCAGAGTCCAGTGTTGAGCCTTCACCAACCACCGCTAAAGCTGATTCACCAGTGCAGACATCCCCTGCACAGCCAGAGGAAGCAGAGAAACCATCACCCTCTGAAGAAACTGAAGAGCTTGTTGAAGCGTGTTCTTTACCTCCTGCATCTGTTTCATCAGAGCCACCACCAGTCACCCCCAGCCCAAAGCAACAGCAGCTCTGCAGTGGCATCCGCTGCCCCACCTTTGACCCAAAGAGTCCCAGTCAGGTGGTGTTCAAACCGCAGTGGTTGGGAAAAGGCTTCGGTGCCTCAGGGCTGAGAGTCCGAGCGGTGAAGGCCGGCAAGAGAGGCTCCTCTCCTCTCGCCGTCCGTGTGGCCGTCAAGAACGCAACCAAGGAAAATAAGGGACCGACTGGAAAACTGAAGCAGAAAGGTGCGTAGAAAGCTTGTGTCTTCATGTTTGTGCATGTATATATATTAAGATATTGTTGACTGACATTTTGTAATTTTCCTCCAGGTACTGAAGGCCGCTCCCCGCTGCAGATCCTCAAGGAGAGCAACTCGCCCAGAGACCGTTCTCAGGTATTGTACTCAAGCAAGCACTTGTTGCTATTGATCCATATTCCCTCAAACTAAATTTGCATCGATCCTTCGTTATTTAATCGTTCAAAAGTGCATCTGAACACAAAGTAAATCAATCCCTGTGCTAACTTTCCAGATGAAGCTGAAGGTTTCCACCCCAGATAAGCAGAGACATGGACCGATGGACCGCAGAGTGCTGGCAGTGGCTCTGGATAAGGAGAACAGATGATTCAATGCAGCCATGTACAGATTCCTGCTACTTTTATATCTCTTAAAACATGCTTTTATGTGTACATTTTTCTTAAGCGGATTTCTGTCGTTTTGTGTAATTATTTTTAACTGCTATTTTATGCAGTTTTCTGCCCTGTTTGTTCTTTTTGTAAATATAAATAAAATTATTTGCATTCATACTTCAGCTTTTAATCTTTCTTTTTCAAGGTTTATTTCCCCCCTATTGTCCTTTTCTTGTTCTTTTTCTTAAGTAATTAATTAATAAAATTTCCCCTGTGGCAAAAATGTTAAATTTCTAGTTATTTCTGCACAAACACAATAAATATTTGTTCATTTATAACATTGACATTTCTCATTTCATTGCCAGGTGCTATCTGAGTCTCAGCTCCAGGCTTTGGAACAATGGTTTATTTGTCTCTTTGGAGTTAAAAATTACAATGAAGCTGCATAAGTCGGTCTGTAAATAAAACCAGGAACCTGTTTTATTTTTATCAAACAATATTACTTCAATATACTGAAGGTTTTTAAGTTTCTTTTTAAATGGTGTTTCAGCAGCATGATGCCATATTATTTAATGGCTCAATCCAAATCCAGTGGGATTTTAAAATGATCATGTAAAACACAATGTTAGAACTGCAGTCAGCGTGTAAAAGAAGTTAACACCATATACTTGTATAATGTAGAATCCCAGGTTTATTAGACAGTCTTTCAAAAAGGTCATATTGCTTTTACTCAACAGTGTAAAGAGAGGTCCAAATCCAAGTCACAGCGTGCAGATCATTTTTCTGTATTTACACAAACGTTCTTTCAAGATTATCCGTTCTCATGCAGAGGAAATGTCAAGCTCATATATACAGATTCAGATGTATTGCTCACACAACCACACAAAAGCATTTATCCTCCAGGGGGAAAAAAAACAACACTCATATAAAGAGTCCTGTCCTGAGACAAATGGGTCATCTCGCTATTTATTTTTTTTTTGTTAGTGCTTAATGAACCATGAAATCATTTTTATTATCCCATCTGTCAGTTCAACAGTTTAGACAAAGCACTTTCAGGCCTAACCCGCTGGTTAGAGACCACACATCCTGGTGAATATTGTCCATCAATCACATACAAAACAACTCAAACACTAATGTAGACATCTGCAAACTAGAATTCATTTAAAATTAGAAAGTGTAAAGAATTTAAACATAAGCGTGGAGGGAATCTACCAAAACTAAGAACAAACAACAGTCTGAAACAAAACAAAATGCTCATATTCTTCATATGACTTAACTTAGGCTCTGAAACAGCATATTAGCAGAGCGGGTGTAAAACTACACAGGCTGTAACTTGACATGTATTCAGTTCTATCTCATCCAGTGTGCTACCATTTCCATTTGGCAACTGACCTCAGCAGGTGATGATTGAATTGCTGCAGTAAATGTGCATGTGTTATTAATTTTAACCACAATAGAATTCACTAATGAGAGGAATGGTCTTTTCAGAAACCCCACACCCAATATCCCACCGCGAAATTCACCCTTATCGTGAGAAAAAAGGTGAGAGCGCAATGTGACAGAGAGAGAGAGACTTTTTTTCGTTTTTTTTTCACATTACAACCCCTCTCCAACATCAGATAGGACTTGGCACAATTAAAATACCCTCTTCTCATCTCGGGGCGCCACATCCCTCCCTCAAACTCCAATTTCTTTTTTTATCTTCGCCAATTTCTCCCCCGGCAGATGTCTAACTGCTCTCTCTCTGCTCACTGGTGAGGAACGGCCTCAGTTCCATATCTTGAGGAAGCTGTCCCAGGACCCCGTGCAACACGCCATTCCATCAGTGGACACTCCGATGCAGCTCACTCTGTTGTCGTGACCGGCCAGCACTCCTGGGCCACCACACGGAAGAGAAAACATGTAAGAATCACTTGAGATGAAATCAGAACTTCCCCTTTTTTCCCTCCCAGATCATATGCTTCCTGTTGGTAATTTAACTCTATATTTCCCATTTGAACTCACCGACTCTCTCAGCTTTCAGCGCGTCCCAGATGTTGACGTTGAAGTCGTCATAGCCAGCCAGTATCAGGCGTCCGGACAGGGAGGGGGCCAGGGAGGTCACCCCACACATGATGCTGGAGTCCTGGTAGGTGATGAGCTCCTGGTCTGCTCGCAGGTCGTACAACTTGCAGGTGGCGTCATCAGACCCGGTTATTACTGCGTTACCGTTTGGGAAGAACTGTGAAAGAAAAGAGAAGGGATCAGAAAGCCGGTCTCCTTTGAGAAAATCACCTTTCAGGAAACGGAGCTGGGAATCTTCTTCATTCTCACCCCAATTGCGTTGATGTCACTCTCATGGCCCCCAAAGGTCTGCCTGCATGCGTCCTCCCTGATGTCCCAGAGCTTGGCCGTGAAGTCGCACGCCCCTGAGATGAAAAACTTGAAGTCTGGGGACACAGCCAGGGACATGCAGTCTCCCTGGTGTCCTGCAAAGACCGTCTTTTGGGTTCCTGTCTCAATGTCCCATAGTACGCTGTGAGGAGACAAAAGCGCCACGCATTTCAATTTTAACATCAGAAATTAAGATTGCAACATTCTTTTTAGTTCAATTACTCGTACGATATTCTTACCAAGTGCAGTCGCCAGAGCTGGTGATGATCTCGCTGTCACTAATGAAACGACAGCAGGACAGGTAACCTGGGCAACCAAAGAAATGCATTATGATAAACTACAAATGAAAGGGAGAAGAAATAATATCAAACGCAACAAGGACCCGACGGCAGTGTGATCTCAAGAGATTTAATTTCCAAGCTGTGATGTCCGAACCTGTGTGCGCCGCCAGCTCACGCATGACCTTGACGTTCCCGTCCTTGCCCTTGAGATTGTAGATGGAGCACATGTTGTCCAGACCACCACAAGCCACAAGGTTTCCCGAGGGTGCATAGGCGCACGTCATCACCCACGATGACTTGAGGGGGATGGCGCTCACCTGAGGACACACAGAGGGCTGTTTAACTCTTTCCCATCAAAACACCAAAATGAACTCAAACCCGTTTATCTGGATGGAAGCTACAAACATTTAAAGTCCCTGGAAACTTATTCATTATTCTTAAATTTTTAAATACACTCTAAATATGTGCCAACATTAGAAATCTTTTTTCGTATATGACCTTTGAGATCTCTGTTTTTCGATTGTTATTGTCTGCACCTCTCTCACTGGTTTGTGGTTTGATGTCACCTGCTTCTCTGAACCAATCAGGATTCAGCAACACGCAAATCAGAATCTGATGTTTGTGGTATGTTGTTATTGTCCCTGTCGATTTACTCTTAAATTACTTCAGCAAAATTCTAAAGAAGCAGATCGGCTGAGGTTTTAAATGCTTAATAAACACAAATTACCGGTTAAGTTATAAATATGTAATGTTTTGGAGAAATGCTTTGGATTTGAAATGTTCATGTCTCTATGAGATTAGCTTTCATATGTATTTTGATGCATTTGAGGGTAAAAACATTCTGCAGGGTTTTTTCCACAGTTATGTTTGACTCAGTTGGAGCTGAGAAAACATTCATGGCTTCATATCATGTTTATCTGCCTGTTTCCACCAGTAACTATGACACGTGTCTCTTTTGCTCTTTCTTACCTTGTTGGTCGTGATGCTGTCCCACACTATGAGTTTTCCATCTTGCGAGGCGCTGACACACAGCCTGCAGGGGGTCACATTAACAGAGGGTGAGAGAGAAGCAAACATTGAAGGTGTCAGCTGGGAAATTAACATAAGGTGTACACCGTGTTCCTGCTAGTTCGTCCATTTTAAAGCAATATGTGTATGTAACAAATCTACCTTAGATTTCTCTTCACTCTAATTTTGTTCAAATTAAATATGAGACCATCTGAGCTTGGCTATAAAATAAAACAGCAGGTGTTCTGTCAACTTATGCACAACATGTTGTGTATTTACTTGGTGTCAGTGCCCCAGTGCATGGCGTAGATCTTGGCAAGGTGACCCCTTAGTGTTTTCCTGGTCTTCAACTGGACACGGCCCACCACGGTGATCCCAGCCACCGCCTCCTGCAGCGAGGTGTCCTGCCCGGCCTTACGAACCGCCTGGGGTGCAGACGCAAACAGAAGGGGATCGGGTCACCTCCAGTATTGATCCACAATGCAGTTATAGCAGGATAATGGCAGTATTTGTTTTAAGATAACTTCAGGCCATGGTGAGAAACAGAAGTCACTGGATATCATGGACGATCATGTTGTTTTCTTGGTTTATTACAAACAGACAGGATGAGCCTACTCACAGTGATCTGGTCTTTGAGACTGTCCGCCTCCTTTCGCAATTGCTCCATTTCACCCATGGCGATGGTCGTTAGGTTCGGTCGCTAATGGAGACAGGGAGAGATGTCAGGGAAGCAGATAAACCTGAAAGGAAGCAGAAGAAGAGGGGTAGAAAAAAAAAACAGACATCAGTTCACAAGAAATTATTCAAGAAAATAGTTGTGATCATACCTTTATCCTCCAGTAGCAGCTGTGCCTGCACTAATGCTTCATGCTGGAGTTTGACCTGCACCTACCTGAACGATTCCAAGTAAGCGCTGCTTTGCAAGTCAAACTGGCCCTTGTCTACTTTGCAAACTTAATAAACACGCAGGAGCACACAGAAACCCACAAAACACGCCTACACACACACGCACGCACACAAATACACGGGGAGAGTATGAATATTCGAGCATGACATTAACAGTGAAAGTATTTGTTCTTCAGATGAAGTTGTGAGCACACATCCTCACCCTGAATGTACACACAAACCAGTATGTCCTGTAATACGCAGCTCACGACACTGATGGGGGGGGGGGAGTCTGTGCCACTTAACACTTCAGTGCACTCGCCGACTTATGTTGATGGCTATTGAATTTGGTAATGTCATGATTAAATGAGTGGAGCAATCACCTAATGGACAAACTCATACAGTGTGACAAATGTAATCGAGGCCTGAGATGAAAGGCCGAGTCAGGATCTGCTTTTACAGGAGCACAGAAATGACACTGAGTTCACGGTGAGGCAGCACAATATAACCAACCTCAACAGAAATAAAACCACCCTCCTCCTCCTCCTCTTCCTCCTGAACACATGCAGAAACGACTCCTCTTTTCTTGTGACGCACTAAACCGTCACGCTGACGTTTCCTCTGTCTTACCTTGAGTACTGATCTGAAGAGGGGATACTGGTGTTGATCTTAGCGTTTGCGTCCCTGCAGCAATCTCTCTCTCTCTCTCTTTCACTATTTGAATGAGTGTGCCTGTCAAAACACATGGCCGAGTGGATTTGCGTCTAATTTGTTTGAAGTGAAAAGGAGAGGAAGGGAGTGAAGGTGGGAGTGACTCGGGAAAAGAAAGAGATTTGCTTTAATCGTTCCACACTGTGTTGAATGGAAGATGGCATAAAAACATGTTGAAATGAAGTTGGACTTTTATTGCGGTGTGATACAAAACATCTACTGTGTGAGTGTCCTGTCTGAAACTGATGATGACTGCATCGTCTCTGAAGTTGGGAACAAGGGATTGTTGTAGGCCTTTGTTCCAGATGGGAAATTGCTTCAATAATGAGGGTTGTAATGAATGCTTGAGTGTTTTAGTCGTGCTATTACCCTTTTGCCATTCTGTCCCTGGGAACCTGCCATTGTTCCATGTGATTAAATGACTGCTGGGGGTTGCTGGATGGTGAAGTGCATTAACACAGCCAGAGAAAAGTGGAGGGAGGGAGGGAGGGAGGAGGGAGGAGGGAGGGAGGGTAAGGGGCGAGGCAGGAGAGTGAGTTTTAAATCCTACTGGCTGAGATTTTAAGGGAAGCCTTTTGAATCAAATCTGCTCTCATCCGATTACTGACTGCTCTTTGCATCTGGATAAGAGATGGAGGAGAGGATGGCGGGGGGCAGATAGCAGGATGAGAATGAGGGAGGGGGCATATGGAGGAGGCGGAGAGAGTTGTGAGGACGGGAGCGGGCGAGAGGCGGGGAGTGTTTTCAGTGCCGCCGGGCCTACGAACTTGAGTTTGACCATTGACACCGATACTGTGCAGTTTGAGAGCTCAGGCCCGACCAGTCAAACCACGTCTGTGAATCCAGGTCATGGTCGTGAGTTGTACATCGGCCACTGGGCAACACAAACAAGTCCAGTTGCCTTTGTAAACTTTTAAATATGTCTGTCGTTTGTTTGATTAAAAAGAACATAGAGTTCAACCCTCTAGTGTTGTAGCTGTTTATATTTGCAATATTTGCAATGATAAACATTGGGTTGTTCAATTGTTGGAGAACATGATGGTATAAACATATTTGTCTACCAACAGACGTTGTTTGCTCTTTGGTAGCTTAGAGTGAAGTATCTCTGGGTGTAGAAGACTGTTGTAGTCAATGATGCTTTCTAGTAATTTTGGATTTACATGACTTTTGCCTCAAATGTGATAAAGTACCTTGTTTTTCAGGCTTTTTATTTAATGTAGTAGCACAATTTAACATATTAGTCTGGTTATTTACATCCAGTTTTCAAAAGCTTTACGATATCACACAATCAGTATAATAACATCGAATCACATAATAATATGTAAGAATTATCACATGTAATAGAAGATTTTATCTATATAACTCAACCTATATGACCGAATCCTTTTCTCTGTGCTTAATACACTTCTGATTCAGATAAAAGATTTTGCCTCATAGCTTCTACATTTCACCTCCATATATCCTTCATCCACGAAAACAATTTACCACAGTGTTTTATTATGCAGATTATGTCTGACAGTATTAGGAAGAGGAATTTGTTTTTTTTTTACTCAGATTATCAGTCTACACGACAAAACCAGCATTGTATGTTGATCCCATGTAAATCCCTCTGCTGTGTCTGCCACAAAAAAACACACAAGTTCATAAAGTGCGGGTCAACGTTATTTTGAACGGCTTCCGCTGTAAGATCACAAGTCTATGACGTTATTGAATTTTTAAAGATCCTCAACTTTTTGGAACATTTTTGGATCGTTACATTTGAAGATATATGATCGTGACAGTCAAAAAAACACCTTAAAGCTGAAGGATTTCGCCAAATTGTTGAGGATGCGATTGATAAATATGTTTTCAGATTCAAGCTCAATTTTGATCTGATCCAACATCTTAGCAGCATGAGGGACCTGCACCCACACACAAACACACACACACACACACACAAACACAACTACCAAGAACAGAGTGTGTACACAGCAGAATCCAGTCGCACCATCCACTCACCAATGAGGAGCCTCCTCTCAAGGTGCGGCGGTGGATCTTCAGTCACTCTTCCTCCAGCGGGCTCCCTCTGCTCGTTGTCATAAGTTCACCACACTTTCTACCGCTTCGTTCACCTTTGGCGTCGCACACAGCGGGATATTCCTCCGTCACTCACTCTCTCCACTGCTCCTATGAGGAACAGATGAGGATTGGAGGGATGAAGGGAGATCAGTGATGAGGGGATAAACCCTGGGATGGACAGAAAGATGGGTGGGAGGGGGTTAGTGGAGTGGGGTGGGGGGGTGAAAGATACAGAAAGGGAGAGGAGACGGAGGGGGGAAACCAAACAAGGTGCAGAGCACGGTTATAGGGTCACGAGACACGCGGGGCCTGGGTGAATCCGAATCAGAAACCAAGAGATGGAAACCATGGAGGGGAGGGGAAGGATGATAAATAGAGGAGTTGGGAACATGGCTTTTTATGGTGCTGAGGTGGTGTTTCTAAGATCTGGGACTGGCAGAGGGGTTTGTGTTGGGTAAACCCGGGGTTAAGTTAATATTAGAACATTTAGGGGCAGAGAGGGAAATCAGATAGGGCACGATGATAATAAAAGAAATGGCTGCAGGATGGAGGAGAGGTGTCTTTCTGGTTAATTCGTGCTAAGTGCTACTAACTTCTTTTTCACCAGTCTCTGACCTCTTTGTTTTGAGTGTCATTTTTAACCATTTAACCAAATGCCACACACGACGGCCAGGAGTTCTGCTCCGGTGGGACCTGAGTACAAAACAAACCCCTGAACTCAGACCTCCCTCTGTTTGATTTTTGCCCCTTGCCCATTTGAAAGCGTGGAACATACTGCTGTTGCACATCATCAAACACAGTAAATCACCTGTATTAGTTATAAAACAGCTCAGCTTGTGCTCACTGTCATGAGATAGCAAACCCACATGGTCTCAGCCCCTGGAATCAGCTGAAGTGGCTGTGAGCAAGACGGATATCTCAGTGTTGGAAGTGTCCTTCCTCTAAAGACCTTTGCAATGCTCCGGTGACAGTGAGCGCAGTGAGTCAGCAGCTATGTTTACTTTTTGCATAATGTGTACTGTGTCTAGAATACATAGCATGTTTGCTTTGAAGAAAACATGATGTAACAAGTAATATGTCCACCAGAGGTACAGAAGAATATCAGTAAGATTTTTTCCCTATTGCTGCCATCTGCTTTTCAAGTGGACACAGATGCTGGAAGTTGGAAATAAGTGATAACCAAGTGTCCGGGGATGTTTGTGGTTTAGATGAAACCATGCCCACTTCTGTATTGGTTTGGGTTAAGGTTTCGGTCGCTGTAGGTTTTCGTCATAACCAAGTTGGCGTCTTTTAATTTAAACTGGGTTGGAAAAGCAATCGACGTACCCCAGGATGCTGCTCTAGCTGATCGTGACCTTTGACCTTAGAAAGTTTCCTGCGAGAAACAAATATCCCATAATTACTTTCTGTGCAAAACCCTGGAGGCAAAAGATTCAGAAGATTAACCAGCCTCATAGTTCCACTGATACTCTAGATTAGGAGTCTTTGTATGTTTGTACACTTGCATTCATTTCTGTGGTATGGAAGACAAAGGCTTGAAGTGTGTGTTTGTGTGTGTGGCCCAGGTTTTACTGCTGTTGTGGGGACCTAAATCTGTTTACAGCCACATTATGGGGACTCGTCTTCCTTATGGGATCAAAAAGCACATCTTTATAACGCAAATCATTACATTTTAAGGTGTAGACAAGTTTTAATGTTAGGTGTAAGTTAAGGTTAAGGTTAAAATTAGGGTACGGGTTAGGGAAATAGTAACTATGGTTAAGGTAAGTCTATGTAAGGTCCTCTGAAGTCATGGACACGTGCGTGAGTGTGTGTGCTTCGCCTGCTTCCTGAGTTTATTCTATGATTCAGTGTGGATGAATTCAGTTAAAAAGTGTTGACCCTTGAGGTGTCGACAGAGACAGTCGGACCACTCTGACTGAGCCGACTCTCGATTTGGAGAAATGGATCAGAGACGGAGAGTAAGATCGAGATTAAACCAAAAACAGAAGAAACTGATTTGTGAGCAGGCGCACAGACACAGACCAGGAAAAAGACACACAGAGTTATTATCAGTCACTATTTAAAGACCAGTCGTGTTATTTCTATAATAACTGTTAATTCACTATTTGTAGCTTTATTTTTAAAGTGACACGATAAGAGGGTTACAACAAAGCCTTCTCATTGTTAGGAGAGTAGACTTGGTTTGGTCCATTAAGGCTCACAGCCCTTTGACCTTGTTTTGAATGAACGATGGGCAGGATGTGAGAGTGTGAGAGAGGGGTGTGGCCACTGGAATTAAGTGACACATTGTGACAGAAACTTTCCTCTTCATACTCATATTATTGAATCTCTATGTCATTATTACACCTCAAAGTGGTGTAAAGCATCATCCAGTGACGCCAGAAACCACTCAATAATGGTGTTGGCCTAAAATAGTGGGATAGTGGAAGTGCAGCACAAGGGATGAGTGATCCTGTCGACTGCTCACTACACACAGCACTCAGTTCTAATGACGGCAGGATGTTGTGATTTCAGTTTAATAACCGCGCTGTTAGGCCTTACATAATTTCTGCTAATGATAAAAAAGATGCAAAGTATGACGTCACGTCACATCACACCACTATAAACTTTATGTTTTTCTGCCCAGTGTGTAATTGGAACAGTAGACGGCTGGGGTGCGAGGGCGCTGAGTGCGAGGACAGGGTTAGGGTTAGGGTTAGGGGGTTACAACTTGGATGCATTATACAGAAATAATACCTACTTACGCAGAGATTAATGCAGACTTTTAAGGTTGCAGCAGGGTTTCAGCATGAGGGAGGGAAAAGGTTAAAACCAAGGCTCCATTAAAGAGTTCTGCCGACCCAATTCTGCAGCGGCGGGGGGATTATAACACAGGGGGGAGAGAGAGTGTTAATATGGGCCATAAACAGTACTTGGCTCTGTACGTAATGCACGAGACGGTGGCAGAGGGGGGGGCCCGACAGGAGGCACTGGTTGTAATGGGAGGGATAAGATGGAAGTGGGTGGTTGAGTGTCACTCCACTAGACGTGAATGATTAAATGATCTCTTGCTGGATTACTATTCCATATTCTAAATGGGAGATTTTTTAAGCTTCATAAACAAATGCACTCATTTATGAGGGATTAACAGTAATCTCTCTATTTCTATCCTTCCCCCCCGTGCACCTCTCTCTCTCTCTCTCTCTCTCTCTCTCTCTCTCTCTCTCTCTCTCTCTCTCTCTCTCTCTCTCTCTCTCTCTCTCTGTTCCCTCTTCTCCCTCCTACTCCCTTGAACTCTAGTTTCTGATGTAATTACTTTCAGTCACCTGCTGGTGTGTTGCTGTCTGATCACGTTTCAACTCTTAACCGAAAACTGAGATGAACCTTAATTCTTTCATTTTTCATGTTTAACCAGCCGGCAGCCACAGAAGACCTCAGGCCATCGCTTAATAGTTTACACAACTTTGCTTTCACTTTGCCAATTGTTGTTGTTCTCTCTTGCTCTTTCTGCACCTCACTTCACTGGAAACGGCTCACTTATGCAAAAAAAGTCACATTCATTTCCTCTTTTATTCTCTATATTTTTCTGATATCAGACACGGGCAGTGTTTCCCTCCCTTACCTTCATCATATACAATATAAGTACAGTATATACATGCCAGCTTTACATGAAAAAACGCAGCAAGATGAAGAGAATTAATGTTAAAAAATGAAAAAAACATGTTTTACAATCAGATGAGTGGAAATGTTTTTGGTGTTTTGGTTCTGTTATGGGAAGATGTCTTTTCCACTGGAATGGCAGCAAATGAGCATGTGTTCCAGTTTTAGTCTCTTCAGGTTAGTTCGGTCTCTCACAGCTCGTCTTTGGCCCCCCTCACCCTGCCTCTCCCTCGGCTGGTTGGTGCTTGGCTCCGAGCGTTCCTGGTGGCGGTGGTGCTGCCGCCCTTCGTCTCCTCCTCGTCCTTCTTCACCACACTCTGCCCGTCTGCGGCCCACAAGGCCTCGGCCTCCTCTCGCTCCTGAGGGAGAGACACAGAAATACAGCGATGAAAGATAAAGGATTGTTTTCCTGTGGCAACTATGGCATGAAAAAGAAAGTCTGGAGGTATCACAGTACCACTGGTGGACGAGTCTCATAAGGTCAGAAAACCGACTCACTAATGCCTGTTACACACTAATACTTCCATAAACCTTACTAACATTAGCTAATATTAGCCACCATAAGCTCCTGGTCATAGAAATACCAAATAAGGCTGCAGCAGCAAAAACCTCTGAGGGCACTGATCTGAGTAAGGGTTTGTTTTCTGGCGTGTAAATTTGACTTTTTATCTTCAAGAAGGAGAACGTGTTTTTTCTTCTTTTAAAAGTCAAGATGAGTCTAACTGAACTCCCAACGTTTTCCTGGAATTTTCTGGAAGGGCGAGAACGCGAATGTCAGAGTCAGATCATCCCGACACTTTCTGGAACTTTTCCTGCCAGTTCCTGTGGTAAAATGAAACAGGCCTGATGATGTTCAACGTGACAAAGCATGGAACTGGGAGAGCTACTGGAACTATTTCAAGATCACCTTTTGTCTCAGCTATGAAACTTATTAGAGGAGCATCTGGTATTTTTACAGATGAGGACACTGCACTTTTTCAAAATGATTGATTGCCTGAATTCAAACCAAATTATAAAGCTTAAATATCGTATAGTTTACAAATTGATACATAATTTCCCCAAGCGAATAAACACCACGCTGAACCAAAAGGACCCTGACATGGTGTGACCTCAGTGTCTATGATAGAACATGAAAACAACCACTGGATTTGCATTGCTCTCTGTCTCCAGCTGATCTCACAACCTCAACAATCACATGACTGCAGGAGGAGGTCACTGCCGAGTGTCATCGTCATGCTCACCATATCCCTGTAGAGCTTCTCCTTTGTAAACCACAGGGCGAGCGAGCACCGCCGGCCACTGGTCACTGCAGTAACACCGTGGGGATTCACTGGACCTGAGGAGAAGCCCACCAGTCGACCACAGCTGGGTTTGACTTGAGCCTGGAGAGGAAAAATTATGAACTCACACGGATTTCTAAATGATTTTTCTAATATGAAATGTTGAAAAGTGACTTACTGTTACTGTCTTGGCATCCCTGTTCGCGAAAAACAGCTCTCCACCATCAAAGTTGTCGTTCAGGTAGAGAATCGCACTGTGATAGAAACAGGTGTGAGGTGCGTGACAGCAAAACTATAATGGCCCTAACAGAGTTCATAAACGCAGTCCCCTTAAATTCACTAGATCCAGATTTTTATTTGACTCTGAACTGAATTCCACATACTCATACATTTCCTAAACATGCCAGTTCTTTTTTTATTATCAAGATCCATGAATTATTCTCTAACAAATCAAGGAAAATGTTAAAAAATGCAGAAACACAATGTAAAAAAAAGAAAATCCTGGATCTGCCACTGATTTGGATCCACACCAAAATTGAATGATTTCCTTCCTGACCCATACCACATCCTTCAACATATTTTTTACAGTAATCCGTCCAGTAGCCTTTGCATAATCATACTAACTATCAGACAAACAAACAAACCAAACTATTTTCTCTATCTTCCCTGGTCTCTCCCTTCTTCTATGTGAAGGAGTCAAATAAAAAAAAAATCTTTGTACGAATAAAACAACATTTTCTCCGTTTGTCTGAAGATTTAATTATAAATATGAGACGTTTGTGACGACATGAATCATAAATTACTGAGTGAAGGTATGTGTGTGTACCTGAGGTCTCTGTGTATGAACGCTGGCGGCTCCTTCCAGCACTGCTTGGTCTCCGGCTCAAGGAGGCAGTTGTCGACATGGACAGGGTGGGACAGGTCCAATCGGCCCTCCTGGTTCCCTGAGAGCACAGAAAATCAAACAGACTAAATGTATCACTGGCCCAAAACAACAGGACACTTTAAAGTTCAAATAATCAGAACACAGGGGAACAGGGATGCAGTGGTTTTAGTTTGGTTTGGTAGTTACCTGCGATAGCAGTGCGGCAGACCAGGTGTGTGAACGACACGAAGAGTCCTGAGGGGCTCCTGAAGTAGGAATGCAGCAGCTCTTTGGCTCGCTCGCCCAGCTCGTGTAACAGTCTGGCATCTGATTGGTTGACCAGGCCGTCCTGAGCCAGCTGTAAAAAAAGGTTAAAATTACGTTGAAAACACTGCACACCATTATAATGGGATTCACATTTAGTTCATGAGGTTATTACCTTTAAAGCCCTGAGCACAGTCAGGCCCTCAAACGTCTCATGCGGCGTGTGCGGAGACCGTCGTCCTCGGTAACCATCTCCAGCTGATGCCGCAGCCTATCGGAGACGAGAGGAAATGAAAGGGCGAGAGTGTTCCTGATTCTTTCCCATCGAGGTCTGACACTCATACAACGGGAACTTACTGCTGCTAACTGCAGTATTCTGCCACACTCCTTCTCAGTCATGACTCCGTCTAACGCTACGCGATTGGTCCCGTTCAAAATCTGGTCGTCCATGGTGATGGTCACGCCCTTCTGAGGGACCGAACCACCTGGAGAGAGGACGAATAAGAAAGGGTGAGAGAGGAAAGTCGTGAATTATAAACCGCTAGAAGAAAAGAGTTGGAAGGACCCTCTCACCTGCGAAAAAGCCACTGTCATCCACTTCCTCCTCCTGATCGCCCTTATTTATTTTCTCGTTTATTTTCTCTTTTTCAGCTCTGACAGTAAAAAACAAAACAATCTGTCAACATTGTATAAACAAAAGCTCCAGGTCATATTTCCTTTTCTTAATTTTTTACCTCCAAGCCTCCCTCAGCGATTCAGGTACAACATCCTCAGGAGTCCAAAGATCCTACATGAAAAACAATTATTAACGTTTTAAAATTCTCATGAGAAACACTGTTTATTTGGCATGGATACTTACTGGGTCGGTAAAACTGAGGTCGAGGTTCTCCATCCCGAAATACAGGAGCTTCTTCTCCTGCATAGAGCGACTGACGTATCGGACAATTTCCTGTATAAAACACACACAAACGTTTGGTCAAAAAAAGGTCTTGTACATGTATGAAATGACTCAACAGTGATTCCACACATTCTTTCATGGATAAAGAACAGACAAAAACATTTGGCACCAATAATTGTTTGTTCCCAGTTCACTTATGAACCTTCCAGCTGAGTACATTTATGAATTAAGAGAATAAATCAATCACTGATATTATTTCAATATAAAGGACATGGAGCAGTACCTGAGCAGGCGGTGTGCCTTGTGACTCTGTGTCACCTCCTAGTGTCTCATAGTAGAGCTGCAGGTTGTTTAAAGAGTCCCTGTCCGTGGGGTAAAACAGGAGAAGGGAGCGCAGCATCTGCACGGCTCCACTAATATCACCAGCTGTTGGGAAGCGTGAATGGAAAAATGCATAAAAGTCAATGGACAGTATTTATATAACACTTTTCTAGTTTTATCAACCACTCAAAGTGCTTCACGGTATGAGGCACATTCACCCATTCACACACTGCCGGCATGGCCATCAGGCACAATCTGCAGACTGAAGGAGCTGGGGATCGAACCACCGTCTAGTTAAGCGACAGCCACACTTGATTCAAAATGAACGTGTTACCATATTAAGATAAATAAAATTTGGAGGAAGATGATGCTCCTCCAAATTCAAGCGAAAAGGAATCATAGCCATTTTTTATGATATATATATCAGTCAATATATAAGTATCAGAAATGGTTTATTTCTTAATATCAGTGTTGGCATCTGCCCACAAAAGCATATCGGCCGACTCTAATTGTATCACCACATCATTAATTAATCATCATGTTGAACTTTAAAAGCCCGACCTTTAAATTGTGCAATGTGCAGATGTTCCAGCTGTGTGGGCAGGTAGTCCTCTTGAGCAGAAATCCTTCCGGGTCGTGTGGCGACCTGAGTCACACAGGACTGCTGGCACGAGAGCAGGGAGAGAGACAGAGCTGGATGGGAAAGAAAACAAAAGCAAAAATGGCCGCCATGTCTTTTCTCTCTGTTTGTGTCACAGATAAACATTCAGTCTTTTCTCTCTCTCTCTCTCACCTGCAGCCTTCTGGAACACACTGCCCACTTCCCTGTCCTCTGGCAGCGGCTGGGAGGCCACCTCACACTGCACCCTGCACTCCTCCGTCTGCCGCAGGGTTTCATTCACACACGCCTTCCACTTCTCTGACGCTTGCCTCCAGTCAGAGGAGGCCTCATACTGCACTGCAGCATCATAAAGGACCTGGGGTTAATGGGTTCGGGAAGAATATGTTTCTATTAAAGATGGAGAAACTTCCTCAGTAGCTTTTGTTACAATAATATAAACTTTAAAACATAAAGAAGGTAATTTGATTGAAAGGTAAGAGGTGGATACATTGTGAGACGTAAGCAGATACTACTACATGGAGGATTGAACCATATTTCAGACAAGCCTGGTCATGTTATAACAAGTGAGTCTGAGTAGACTAAATCAGTGGCTCAGACAGAGGCCTTCTGTGAGCAAAACCAGGTTTGGACTGCATTGTTGAATTCCAGAAAGTGAAGGTGAGGGTGAGGGTGAGGGTGAGGGAGAGGGAGAGGGAGAGAGAGAAATTCCATCCCTCAGGCCATAGTTGGCTCCCCTAGTTAAAAATTCTAAATATTTCTCTTTGAATACACATTGATAATGTTGGAGTCCAGTTAATCAGTCTCATTTGCCAAAAGAAAATCGGAACTCCTGAAATGTCGGTAAGAGTGTACATTTATTTATTCAAATAGAAAATTCAAATATTAAACTATTATACAAATATTCCTTAATTTGACTTTGACTTTTCTGGATAAAAAACCCACTGTAGCTGTTAAATATATAAAGACTTAGTGACTTTTTCCTTCCTCACTCACCCAGTGCTTCTCATTCTCGATCTCTCTGTCCTGGAAGGCCTCTTCGGTCACTCCTTCCATCCGCTTGTACTTCTCAATGTTGTTCCTCATCTCCAGGTGACTGGGATTGGCCACAAAGTACGTATGAGCTGCTGACGCCGCCTTCTGCAACTTTTCCAACTGTTTTGGATGAAGCAGAGAGTGTGAATGGGAGAGTTGAAGCTGCTTATGCCACTTTCAAATAAGCCCACATGCACATTTATCAGGAGCGATGAGAAACGACCAGTTATTAGAACATCACAGACCTGCATGAGGGCCTGGAGAACAGCTTACCTTGTAGTATGTGACCTGCAGAAAGTTGTAAGGGTTGCGAGTGCCGAATTCATAATCTATGTCTGAGGAAACAGGGAGCTGCCCTGCAGGGCTGACGGAGCGTCCAACACAGAACCTCAAACACTCAGCCCTCTGCTGCACCCAATCCAAGGTCCAGAGGTCCCACAGACTCCCCTCCGCAGAGTCTAACACAAGAAACACATGAATCATTTTCACAAGTGAAATATACCATTGCTCAGGATGATAATGTCTAATAAGAAGGATAATAATAGTCGTTGAGAGTCTGAAAGAGGTTTCTTGCGAGCAGCTTGAGGGGGAAGTCCTGAGACTCACTGCAACCTCTGTCACAATTAAACATGTCAGTGACAGTGGAACAACTGCTCGGCAGGTGGAACATGCAGATCCTCAGCAGAACCTTGGGAGGCTGTTCCTCCTAGACTCTCTAACTCTGTGTTTCGCATGTTTTATCAAAACTGTGAAAAGGGTTGACATCAAGTTTAAAAGTAGCTCTGCAGCGTAACTTTTGTGTCTTCATCGAGTTGCCTAAACATAACAGTCCCCATTGTTCTGCTTCTGTCAACTCTCTTGAGAAGGTTTCAATGTTTGAATGAATCTTGTCAACTATTATTGGTGATACTCCTGCCTTTGTTTGGGATGACTCTGAATCTGAATCTTTCAATTCTGAACTAAATCTTACCCACCAAGCTAAACATAGACTATAGTCATATCTGACTACAAATCAAAGCTGCCCCAAAGCAGTGACTGTAACTTAGCAACCATTGCTCAGTGAAAAATAAAGGAAATGCTCTTAAGGTATACTTCATATTGGTTCACTTTTAAACACAACTATTACGAAGTCCAACAAATTGCAGAAAAAGGCCCTTTATATTTAAATAATTTATATTTACATCAGGAGCGGGTCCTCTCTATGGAGGCCGCCATGTTTTTTAACAGTAGCCCAGACTGGACAAACTAAACATCTTTTGAGTTTTTATGACAACTGAAGCTACCACATGTTTGTAAGGGGAGGTTGAGGGGAGGGGTATTCAGCTGCAACGTGCAACTTCACCACTAGATGTCACTAAATTCTACACACTGAACCTTTAATGCGAATTTAATCAAACGACTAATGAAGAAGTGTTGAACGCGCACAGACACACTTTCCACACCACACTTACCCAGTTTAAACAGACCCTGTGTCCCTGCTGCCTCGCACTCCTCGTGGCACTGTCTGCGCACTCTGAGCAGCGACTGCTTGGTCAGGATGGATTTCTCCAGCAGCTCCGCAGCCTTCGCCCACTCCTCACCAAAGTACGCACGGACCCCGCTGTAATACATGCGGTCATATGGCTGCAGGAGAGACAGCAGGTTGGCGCTGCCCGCGGCCGGACTACCCGCGGCGACATGGAGAGATGCTCGGAGAAGTAAATGAAACGCCACGTATACAGAGAGAGGGACAGAGAGCTGCGCCATGGCCCCCGAGACAACCCGTCCAGAGAGGAGACACAGCTGGAGGAGGAGGGGGAGGAGGAGGAGGAGGAGGGACTATGGAAAATGTTTTGGTGAAGAAAGACAGAGTTCGCTAAAGTTCCCTCCTCCCGTTTCAGGATATTATGGAACTGTCATTCTCTTCTTAATTTTAACATCTGCGACCAGTAGTTTTTATTTGTTGTGAATTAAATGAATCTTATTGTCTCGTTTTGAGCTGATTGTTAAAACTCGAACTAAATACTTTCCAGCAACTGTGGAGTTGGTGTATTCTTCAATGCAGCCGCTAGAGGCAGCCGTGAGCGTTGTTCAACGGACGTTACCGTAAATATACGAGTGGGGCAGGTTGAGCTCAAATCAACACTGTTGGATGGATGCATGGATAGATGATGAAGGGATGGGTTGATCGATGAATATTTATAAAATGCACTAATTTTTCTGCTCTTGGGCTCATACTCATTTTAAAGCCACACACTCAATGAAAATACTGTAAACTGCCAGGGTCCTCATAGTCATCTAGATTCCCCATAGAATTCATAAAAACTTAATCAAACACACCATTTGCATAGGGCAGGTAGTTCACAAATGGGTGTGGAGACAAATCTTAGAGGAAGAGAAGTATCAAGAAATTAAACCTGTCAGATAACTGTAGAGGAGAAGAACAAGGGGCATAAAATAGAAATAAACACATACAATATCAGAGCCTCAAAACTGTGCTGGTAAACATAATGAGTTATATTCAATACATGCAGGTGAACAAGTTTAATGTATTGATTAATCGATCCACATGTATTGTTAACCAATGACTTAGCTTTAATAGATGGGAGAGTTGTTGTGTTCTAAATCTCGACGGGTGCAGTTACTCTACACATTACGGTATCCAGCAGGCAGCGGAGTTCAATCGGCCTTTCGTTCAACACCAGGCAGCGTCTCATGATTCATTCAGCCGAACACACGCACCAGAACACGGGCTAGACACTCTTCCGAGCCGGGGAATCCAGAGGCCGGGGGTCCACACTCAAGGCACAACCAGCTACTTCGTCATGGCGGACGTTGGGGACGTTCTGATGTCGGTTTTGTCCACAATTCGGGTTCCGAAGCCCGGGGACCGCGTCCACAAAGACGAATGCGCCTTGTCATTTTCCTCGCCGGTGAGCCATCTTCCCCGCTTCAACCACAACGTCAGCCTCCAAACTGTGCTTTCATCCCCCCCCCCCCTCCTGCCTCCCTGCGTCTCCCGTGTTTGTCCCTTCTGACGTTGTGTCTGCGCTGCTCCACTTTAAAGCTCCGGCTTCCTTCATATTTCTGTTGTGGCTAACTAGCAAGCTAGCGCCAAGCTAAGCTAATAACGCACTGTAACGGAAACGTAGCTGCGTTAGCTTGTTAGCTAGCCGTGTCAGTGTAAGTGGGTATGCTGTCAAACTAGCTAGCAAGCTGACTTGGGTGTTTTTATGGACACATCGGTTGAGGGTCTGCTCATTTTCTTTTCATACACTGTAGCACATATGCATCCCAGTGTTTCCAGCTGAAGTTCCCAGTATTAAACCAGTGTTTAGCTGAAATGCAGCTGTTAGCTTGTTTGCTTATGTGTAGCAGCTGATGCTGTGACATGTTTTTTTGTGGTGTCACGCTGGAGTGAGAAAGGAACAGGTTTGTGATTTTTTTTTTTTACCATTGCCTGTGTCTTCTTTACAGGAGAGCGATGGAGGCCTGTATGTGTGCATGAACAGTTTCCTTGGCTTCGGGAGTCAGTATGTGGACAGGCACCATGCTCGCTCCGGCCAGAGGGCTTACCTGCACATCACCCGGATTCGCAAAGCTAAGGTGGATTCCTCAAGACCGTGGCCGACTCCTCGTCCCCCACTGACACCCATTTAAAATCAATGTTTTGCATCAGAATGATCTCTTTTCATTTCCAGCGAAAAAATCCCAACACCCACTGACATCCTATGTTATTCTCACAGAAGGAAGAGGATGTCAACTCAGGATCTGGACACCCGCCCAAGAAAAAGCCCACCAGATTGGCCATAGGTGAGCACGTGAAAGAGTATTGATGCAAACAGGTAATATCCAGCTGTCCTGTTTCCAAAGCTGACCCATGTCTACCTCCCCTCTTGTTTCTGGTGTGTCCAGGTATCGAAGGAGGTTTTGATGTGGAGCAGGAGCTGTATGAGGAGGATGTAAAGGTGGTCATTTTACCTGACCGACAGGAAGTGACATCAGAGGGCCTTACAACCATGCCTGACGTTGTGAAAGAGCGGGTGAGATATCTTGTGTGTTACCTGGCAAGAGAAATCATTCTGTTAAGGTTCTGTCATGTTTATGTGGCAATATAGTACTTGTTAGATTTGATGCCAATAGGACATAGCACAGGGGCTTGATGCAAACAAACAATCTTCAGAGATCTTTGGCAAGTTAGTCTTCATACAGCATGTAGTAGATATATCACTTAATAGCACAGGGATGCACAATGTGTGCAATAAACTTTGTTACCATCAGTAATCAAGTAGTTAAGGAGTTTAATCATGAGTGTTTAGGTCTAATTTGTTGATACATTTTCTGTCCCTTAAGGTGTCCCTGTCAATGACGGGTATCATGGCAGCTGACTCAGTGTCTCACACATTACAAGTTCAACAGTGGGATGGAGAGGTGAGACAGGAGTCGAGGTATGCTGTTGACCTTAAACAGCTGGATAACGGAGTCAAGATTCCTCCCAGGTGAGAAGAACTGTTCCTTAAGTAAACCTACAGTACACTTCCTTTTAAACAAAGCTGCTCCTGTATTTCCCTCAAATAGGATAAAATGAATTCTGCATATACAGTAGCTGTCTTGTAATAACCCTGGTATTTACACATGTTCTATTGAAGTTAGCAAAGAGACAATCCGGATCCATGATTGCATTAGTTTATAAATCCTGTTGATCCTATGATACACATTTAAGATGGAAATATCTGTTCAGTTTCATAATTTGGAAACTCAGGATCTTGGAGAGCTGTGTCTGCAAGAGTAACACATTTTATTTCAGTTCGACACTCGTGAAATTACTCTCACGTTATTCTTCTTTTCATCATTTTAGTGGCTGGCGGTGTGAGGTCTGTGACCTCCAGGAGAATATTTGGATGAACCTGACAGACGGCAAGTTGCTGTGTGGTCGTAGATATTTTGATGGCTCTGGGGGAAACAACCACGCCCTTCTTTACTTCCAGGAGACAGGATACCCAATTGCTGTCAAACTTGGCACCATCACTCCCGATGGAGCAGGTAAATGGATTGCACGACACTGATATAACTGTTACATATCAAGGACATAATGTTTGCCCTGGTGAGTCTCCATGAGTATTTAATCTTGACCTGTATGGAGAAGGGATGCTGCAATTTAGTTGTATTAACAATTGTATGATTTCTTGATATACACAAAAAGCGCAGTCAGAGCGGTGTGTGTTAGTGTATGTGCACCCATGAGTCCATGTCTATGTTGCAAGTCTTGGTTATATGCTGGAAATTCAGATGTGAAAGTACATCGAGGCAAATTAAATTGAACATATATTTAATACTCCCACTATGAATAATAATACAAATGTAGAATAGCAATAGGAAAACAGGGCTATCTCCACAACCCTAGTAGTTGTTAGTATTTTGTAGTATATTAAGCATAAATTGACTGATAACACAATGTTTTGTATGTCCAGATGTGTATTCCTATGATGAGGATGACATGGTATTGGATTCCAAGTTACCAGAGCACCTTGCACACTTTGGCATCAACATGATGACCATGGAGAAGGTAACTTCTTACAGTTTTAAGTTGAAACATATGTTACTTTGTTTTATTTATCTCTCCTTTAACATTGTATCAAATCTGTAATTTGGTTTATCGGACCCCGTACTTATAGATGAATGTTTTTAGCCGTGTGTTTTACATTCAGTCAGAGATACTCTTTTTTTCCCCCTGTTGGCGGACATCTACACAGTTGTTGCTGGCTCTGCCTTAGAGAGCAGACATTGATTATATAGTATTACTTGATTAAATTGGGGGTTCGAGTTGTGGTTTCGACAACTGCTCATCTAAAACCCTTCAAAGTCGACACTGCACCTCCTTGGTCTCAGAATCACACCCACCAATTTTGAAGTTGATCAGTTGAACGTATGTAAAGAAAATTGTGGGACAGATGGACCAAAAGAAGAGATTTTTGGATTTATTTCTAGGAAGCAACACACTGACATCTTTTTAACAAAAAACATGTTATTAGTTATAATTGGCCAACTTTTCTTTTTCTTGGTTGTACACTCTTAATTAATATAACATTGTTTAGCTATTTTACACTATTATTACTGATGAGCTACAATACAAATCACATGTCTCCCCGTTGGCTTGACTTTGATGCCATACACATCATCATATCTACCTAATTTCCCCAGTTTCAGATAATTTCCTCCACACCTGTTTCTTCGTTGTTTTCCTGCTACCATTACTTTTGTGCCATCTGCTTCTCCTTATGCAGTCTACACAGAAGCTCTATGATCTCTGTGGCGTTCACTGTGTACTGTAATGTTATTTCTCGTCTTGCTAATGTATTGCAGCACGGGCCTAATGATATTGCACTGACGGGGGGTGGAGGAGTTATGCTTCAATGGAGCGATGGAAAAAGTGCAGCACTAAGTGCAGTGTTGATGTATTTTCTTGCTCGTCTGTCTGTTGTCATCACTTCTTCATTTTGGCAAATTTTTCTCATCATTCTCAAAACATTGTGGGGATGCTGCAGCAAAGATTTGATTTGCTTGTACCTTGCATCCTGCTTTTTCTGATACAATTGACTGCCCTGCTCTCAGACTGAGCGGACTATGACAGAGCTGGAGATTGCAGTGAACCAGCGTGTGGGAGAGTGGGAGGTGATCCAGGAGTCAGGGACCACCCTACGTCCCCTGTTCGGCCCCGGCCTGACTGGCATGAAGAACCTGGGCAACAGCTGCTACCTCAACTCTGTCATGCAAGTGCTCTTCACTGTCCCAGACTTCCAGAGCAAGTCAGTACCCTGTATACACTTTGTCAATGCTTCAATATTCATGATTACAGCAGTAGAGGTGAATAAGTTATTGCTCATGTCTTGGATTTAGCTCTCAACTTTGAAATGTTTCAATCCAGCATTAACTCTAAATTACTGAATGCAAAGAATTGGGTTCACATGTTGATGTCTTCCAGGTACGTGTCCAACATTGACAAGATCATCGATGAAGCTCCTAGTGACCCCACCCAGGACTTCAAAACCCAAGTGTGAGTCTCCTAACTTGGCTCCTGAATTTATACGATAAGCTCTTTTATTACCACTACCTCTGTTTGCTTGTCCTGTGGTAAAGCTCTGGAGTCTACTTCAGAATTACTTTTGTAGTGATACAGAAACTTGAGTGAAAGTCTTCTCTTCCCAATTGGCATTCCAACATGTTACTTGAAAGCCAAAAATACATTCAGATCTATTTTCAAATCCTCCTCCTGTGTAAGACTTTGGTATATTGTTGGATGTGCAGTGATGTCAACTTTGTTTGTTTATCTCAGAGCCAAGCTCGGGTATGGACTGTTGTCAGGAGAGTACTGCAAACCAGCACCAGACCCTGGAGATGAAAACGGTGCATCTGAACCCAGGGTAAAAGGAGATTTACATTCAGAAATTTGTGAGAATGCAGTTTACCTAAAAACTCTCACCATTGGAGGAATCTGACTGTTCATGCTTTGTTTGCAGGGAGACCAAATTGGCATAGCACCCCGAATGTTTAAAGCACTTGTTGGACGGGGCCACCCAGAGTTCTCCACCAATCGTCAACAGGATGCTCAGGAGTTTTTATTGCACTTCATAAACATGGTGGAGGTAAAGTAGCAGTCTGCCGTTGCTTCTGTTGTTTTTCTGCTTCTATTATCACTGTCCTCTCTTATAACAGTGTTTCTTTTGACCCACAGAGAAACTGTCGCTCCGGGCCTAACCCATCTGAAGCCTTCAGGTTCCTGGTGGAGGAGAGGATCGTGTGTGAGCAATCACAGAAAGCCAAGTATACACAGCGGGTAGATTACATCGTTCAGCTTCCTGTGCCCATGGACCAGGCTACCAACACAGGTGATGGGCTAATGGAATACACTCTCCAGATCTACACATGATGAGTAATATCCACTGTGTTGTGGGGTGCAGAGGCAAAGGCTAGCATTGGTTTACATCACCAACATGTGCCAGGCTGCAGGAAGGTGCCCAGATGCCATTAAAGATGATTTGTGAATAATTAATTTTAGTTTAATTCACAGTGTAATAAAGAAATCAATTATCCTGATAAGAAATGGTCATTTTAGGACACATTATGCACAGCTGTCCTCTCATTCGTTGCATATTGAAAGGTCACGACCAATGTTAAATTTTAAACTGACTGGCATTTGGGTCCAGCAGTAAAGCATAAAATCCAAATGGCATTGAATACCCAAGATAGAGCAATGACCAGGTTAAGCATCCTTTCACTTTTCCTGCAGGAAAGCTGTTGCTCATTCCAGAGCAAAGTGATTCTGCCACTGATCATATGTTAAGAGCGTCAAAGTCAAATCATTGACCAGATCCACTTTGTTGCATCTTTTAATCAGCTATAAAAACCAGAGATGATATTATTTGCAGTAATTGTTTAGGCTGTTACCTATATTTGAAAAGTAAGTAAGGATAAGTTAAAAACATATTTATTGAGTGGCACATGTTGGAATGATAAACCTGTCCGTGCTTTAGTGTGGGCCACCTCAACCACATTGTATCTCTAGTATTTCTACACTGAAATTGTAACGATAAACTGATTTATTCTCTTTAAAGCTAATATGAGCCGATGTGTCAGCCTGGTCAGTTTCAGTCTAACTCGTATTTGAAGTGTAATGTATAATTTTAGGGATTAAACAATAAGGTAATCAGATAATGCCATAGTTTGAGTGATATTTGATCCCCTGTGACCAAAAAAATACATCCTGCATTTGTATCTTGTGTAATGCTATTATTTCTTGAAGAATCTTGTTTAATGACTCATGTGTCTTTCAATTGTTTTTCAAACTTTGTTTATTGTTGTTACAGAAGAGCTTCAGGAGGCAGAGCGCCGGCGTGAGGAGGGGGACTCATCCGCCCCGACAGTGCGCGCACAAATCCCATTCACATCTTGCATGGCAGCCCTCAGTGAACCAGAGATCCTCACAGACTTCTGGAGCTCAGCTGTTCAAGCCAAAACTACTGCTACCAAGTATGAAAAGTTATGCCCATTCACAGCATGAAAGAAATTATCAAATCTTACAATGAATTTATTAACATCAGCTTTTATTTCTTTTCAGAACAACCCGCTTTGCCTCTTTCCCCGACCACCTGGTTATCCAGATTAAGAAGTTTACCTTTGGCCTTGACTGGGTACCCAAGAAACTGGGTAATCAGTTTGTTGCAGAGATGTTTAGTTTCCTTACTGTATGTACATTTGTGTATTCTTGACAGAGATGGAAATCTGCTCACTGAGACAAACTAGGCCTCAGTAGAGTCTGGAGGCCCTGGAAACATATTTAAACAAATGAATCACATACATAAGTTTGTGTTCTAAAACAATAACCTGGTGGGCTTCATGGGTTCTAGTTACAAAGCAAAGTCACTATGATGTCACCCCCATTATCATCATCACTACAGCAAGTGCAGTTTAGAATAAATGGGAGGTGAGGAGCAGGGGTCTCAACAACCGATGGTTGGTTTGTTTTGTGCTCAGATGGTAATTTAATTCTCTTCTTCAATTAAATATCTTCCTATTGCCATTATACTGGCAACAAATAAATAAAAAAAATGTTTACCAAATCCCAGGAGCTTTTTATGGTTGAATTGCAGAGGTGTGATTTTAATTTTGTTCTCCCCTCCATGCAGACGTGAGTATAGACGTTCCTGACACTCTGGACCTGAGCGCACTACATGCCATTGGCCAGCAGCCGGGGGAGGAGCTTCTACCAGAGGTGGCCCCGCCCTCACTTGTGACCCCTGATATGGAGGTTAAAGGTATCCTGGGTTTCCATGGCAACGAGGAGGACGACTCGCTCTACTCCCCACTGCTGTGTCAGTCTGTCTGTCATTTCTGCTCTTTTACTCCTTCCTCTGTGACGCTCTTATTTGTCCACCCTTGTTTCCTACTTTTCTTTTCTGCCTTTTGTGTTTTGTCGAGTCCGTCCGTTGCCATTAATTTTTTTTACTTTTGTGTCATGTGAAGTGGTTTTTGTTGCATTTAAATTAAAGAAGTCATATTCTCATGGTTTTCTTTTAGTAGTTATATATGATTTTGTTTTCCAATATTTTCTTTATACCATATTTTTTTGCCTTTTTGTTCTTTTAACTTCTGTTCATGTTGAGGAAGTGCTCAGGAAACAAGAGCAACAATTATTGTATTTCTATGAAAACAAACAAAACCAAATACATTTTCCACAAATGGATCCAAGTAATTCAACTGTTTCCTCCCAAACCTCAGCTCCAGTTCTTGATGACTCCACTGTGTCCCAGTTATGTGAAATGGGATTCCCTCTGGAGGCCTGCAGGAAAGCAGTGTACTACACTGGGAACACTGGAATTGATGCTGCCATGAATTGGATCATGGGCCATATGGATGACCCAGGTGTGTAGTAGTAATAATAATAATAATAATAATAATAATAACTATATCATTTTATATGGCACTTTTCAAGAGACCCAAGGACGCTTTACATGTGTAGAGCAATGGGAATTCACCAGTAAGCAAATCATCAGTCTGACGGCTCCTCTCAGTTCTCATGTACTCTTTCTGATTGGCTACAGACTTCTCGGCCCCCCTGGTGTTGCCAGGCTGCAGCTCCGGCGCCGGCACCACTCCCACAGAGAGCCTCTCCGAGGAGCACCTGGCAACCATCGTCTCCATGGGCTTCAGCCGAGACCAGGCAACCAAAGCACTCCGAGCCACGGTGAGAATCGAACTCCGTCCAGCTCGAGATGAGCTTTTTACTAATTTCACAGGCCGCTAGACTCAAAGTAGAACTGGGCCAATACAGGCACAGCTGCCTTCTTTGAATTCAGTCAGCAATGAAGCCAAGTTTTTGTCTTTCTTGGAGAAAGTACCCCAAGTTTGTTTTTATACCTCAACAAAATGAGTCACAGGATTTAACTTAAAGCTGCATTAGGCTTCACTGTCTCACAAATACTGGCAAGTATGTCTTTTAGTTACTACGTCTTCAGGAATGTTGTGGTTGTGAGGAAATATTTCTTATGTGGATGTATTATTAAAAACCTTGGCTACCACAGTTTTGCCTACATATCCAAATGAAACGGCCAGAGATTAGTTAGTGGGCAAAAGTTGAGAAGCACTAGGTGACTTACATCAAATTTCCATACGACTTTTACTAAAACAGAAAACAAAAACATCAATTTAGGTTAGTTAAATCTAGTTTTTGACCATTAGACTCTAATCAGGATCTATATCTTGCCACGGGAAGTAGTTAGAGCCGCCTGCTGTTATATTATATTGACATCGTTAAACATTTGGCTCCTTATAAAAGTAGAGTATCACAGTATTTTTGAATTATGTATTCAAGTATCACAACCCCAATAAACATAAATGCAGCTTCCACTTTATGTGTCAAAATTAGTACCATCCATTTGATGTATTTTGCAGTGTGTCCTCTAGCTCATATAATATTGTACTTAAACAGTACACATACTGATTATAGATTTGCTGTTTCTATCTTTCCCAACTGGTGTTTGTTTGTCAGAGTAATGTTCTGGAACGTGCAGTGGACTGGATCTTCTCGCACCTGGATGACCTGGAGTCCATGGATGTGTCTGAAGGAGGCCGCTCGGCTGCAGAGAGCGAGGGCAGGGAACCGCCTCCTGGGCCTCGAGTCAGAGACGGACCAGGAAGTGAGTCTAAGAGAGAGGGATGAGAGGCCGAGGCATTCAGAACAGTCATTACCTCAGATTGTGTCCTCACAAATTACTTGCAGAGATGAAATATGAAATGTTGACATCTTAAGTCTTTTCAGCAATCATATTTTAATGTGATACTTTCGATTATATGTATCCATCAAATCTATTTTATAATAAGGATTGAACTTGTGTTTTGTTTATCCAGAGTACGAGCTGTTTGCATTCATCAGTCACATGGGGACGAGCACAATGTGCGGCCACTACGTCTGTCACATCAAGAAGGATCAGCAGTGAGTTTGGGTTTTTCACTCTTGTTTCTAACTTACAGGGAAATTTTACTCTTTCAAGGCATCAAAATGTCGTTTTTATAAAATTCAAAGGAAAAAGTTACAAAGAAAATCTGTATCAGAGAAAATAAAATAAATTGCATTTATATTTACATGTTTTCCAGAGGCAACAAAAATACAAATGAATCACAGTCTAAGAAATGATATGCTTTTATGTTCTCAAACCATTTATCTGTCATGATGGAGGAAATGTCTTTAAAGAGTCATATTGACATATTATGTAGCAGGTGTCACGGTTCCTCACCAGGGGGCAGCATACTCCAGGTCTGGTTTGAACAATAAAGCTTTTCATAGCTGTGATGTCAACACAATGTTAATGGTTTTAAATATACTTTGGAAATCTGTTTTATAATTGGATAGTAGAAGTTTTCCTGTCTGTACCAGTGGATCCTTCTCTGAACACTGAAAAATACCTTAATATTTTATCTGTTATTATGGTTTTAGTTATTTGGTAACAGCAGGTGTTAGCAGACGACTCTTTGTGAACTTTGTATCCTCTGTTTGTTAGGTGGGTCATCTTCAATGATCAGAAGGTGTGTGCTTCAGAGAAACCTCCCAAAGACCTGGGATACCTCTACTTCTACCGGAGGGTGGCGGACTGAGACAACGGACCCATTTGCTTGGAGTGAGGGAGGAGAACTGTGGACGCTAACACAAACGCAACAACAACAACACATCATGAAAAGTCGCATCCCCACCAAGCTCAAATGCTTTGGCACGCTTCAAAATGACAAAACATGTAAATAAATCTCTCCGATTGCATATATACACAGTCAAATCAATTGGTGCAGATGTACAGATGAGGTGTTTGGGGTTGGGGGACGAACCGGGGGCCTGTTCAAAGAGCAGGGTCACTTTACTTATCTGGAAAACTTTTCTGATTGAAACTGAGATCTGTTAAAAGACGTTTTCTCAGCAAATGCATCCAGATAATTCAGGAAACCTGCTTCACGGAACAAGTCCATCCACTCTTTATTAGTAAGTTTTCTTAACTTTCACATGAATCCATTTCCTGTTGATTTCTACTGCCGTCAGTAGTCACTGCCCTTCCCCGTCAAATTACTGCCTCCACCCTCCTCTTTTATTGGACTGTTGCAGCTTGGTCTCGCATTCGCGGCCGTGCACCACCTCCTCCTCCTCCTCCTCTTCCTCTTCCTCCTCAGCCTTATTCAGTGAGGATGTTAAAACAGTTCCACTACAATAACAAGAGGAAATGTCCGAAAATCAAACATTAAAGAAGAAAAAGCTCAAATGTGTGTTACAAAAACTAAATAATAAAAAAAGTCAAAACACCAAATCAACTTGTTTTTTGTTAAAGGTTTGGTGAGGGTGATACCTGAGTGTTTTTTGTGCGGTTTTTATTTTGCAAACATCCTTTGTTATTTCTGCTGTGACAAATAAAGAATTGTCTTTCTGTCATGTGGCCTTTTTCTTTTTCTCTACTGCCTATTCTCACTTCTTTTGATTTCGACACCAAAACTAAATATTCATTCTTGGCTACAAATCATGATACCAGTATATATTGTTTGTTAAATTAATCTACCGTCTCCTTGTGTCATTATTTATACACAAGTTAGTTTAAGCTGCTTCACAAAACCTGTCTCTGCTTCACAAAGCTGCAGTTTCCAGAATCCCAGACCTAGTTTTTGCAGACGTGAAGAGCAGACACAGAGCGCTGGGGTTTGCATTGGCCCACATCTTTCCAACAGTGCAGGTTCATCTGTAGACTTCTTCCGCCTTCTCTAGTTTCTGCATCCTTGTTCACTCGAGTTCAGTGAAGTGAAGGATGAGGAAAGATTTCAACCTTTAGTAACAGCACGAAAAACACCGCACTGCCTCAAATTGAAGGTAAGATCCTGAACTGAATTACAAAATCAAGCTTTGTGTTGTTAGATTAAATTGAAGGATTCAGTTTCAACAGCTTGAAACTATTTTTACTTTGTTCCGTTCAAAAGTGAAACCTTAAGGACAAATGAAGCAATTTGATGTAACTTTTTTTTTGTAGAGAGCAATTTTCGGTCTTGTATATGTTTGTTAATTAAAACACTATTACATTACATTTCATTTAGCGGACGCTTTTATCCAAGGTGACTTACAATAAGTGCATTCAAACATGAGGGTACAAACCCAGAACAACAAGAATCAAGAAAGTTTGAAACTGTTGATCAGTAGAAGATAAAATAAATGCTCTAACAAATTTTAAGTATAGCAATGTGTGTGACGGTGTCTAATTATATTTATTGCTCAGTCATTCATAGGAAATATATTGGTAACATATTTTAAAAGATAATTCATTTTGGATTATTATAATTCTAATAACTAAAATTTGTTGCTTTAAAAAGAGACATTTTTAAATTAAAATAAAATATATAATCAAGCTGAGATAAATTTTCAATCTTTAAAAAAATGAACAGATCAAGGAATGAAGAAAGGCTTTAATAACTCATTTTAACTTTCATTATCGTCTTTGATTCCGTTTCCCTGTTTGAAAACTTTCAAAAGCAGATTTCAAATAGTTTCTGATGCACGATCATCTTAATCGACTTGTTGATCATGATAATTAAACACAAAAGAGCCAAAACATCATTTAGGATTTAATTTAATTTAATTTTTTTAAAGTGAAGCAAATCCTTCTTATTTTCTAATAGAGGCCATATAGAGAGTACGGAAGTAGAGAGGCAGCTCGGTGGTTTGGAATCACATGTTCCTGAGTAAAGTGCAGACGTTGCATGTGGTGACTCTCTGTGACTCTGAAAATGTGCGCTACAGTGTGAATTGTGTTCGTCTCCACAGAAAAGTTCCTTTGTCTGTTATTTTTAGATCCAACATTCAGAATGAACGTCATCGTGTGTTTGGGATTTGGTGAGTTTTACTTTTAAAAATATTTTTGAATTAAAGATCCTATAAATCCAAATATGTCCTTTATATTTATACACTTTGAACCTACCTGGGCAAATAGCTGTTTTACTCATAACTAGATGCCTACTGAAGCAGCAGTTTTTCTTTAATTTAATACTTGTGGTCTCCTTCTGTGAATATATGGTACGAAATGCAGTGTGACGTTCTCTCCTCAGTGCTGGGTGCACTCTCTGCTGCAGCCACGGTGTTCCACACAAAACCCCGGCAGCGCGTCACTTTGGAGTGCGGGGTCGACTCCTACAGCAGAAGCCTGGCGTGGTCTCACAGGGATGAACTGATTATTCAAATTGATAAGAGGAGCGGCTTCCCTCGCAAAGGTAGTTCATAAAAACACATAACAGGACATGTGATCATTTCAAAATCACCGCTGACATGTTTTCTCTGTGTTAGGCCCGGCTGCCATTAAGGAAAGAACAAAGCTGAAGCGGGACAAGAATCTGGAGATTTCTGACGTGAGGAGAGAAGACGCTGGAGCGTTTACCTGCGAGGCAGACGGTCGCTCTCACGCGCACACGCTCCTTGTGGTTTCAGGTCTGCAGCAGATCATTTGAGCATTGCACATGATTTACCTCGTCAGGACAATTAGAGTTATTTATTAGAGAAAAGAACAACATAGCAGATATTGTATTCTTGAAAGCAGAAGCTGTATCGTTTTAAGTGAATGTTAAATTAGATCAAGAGTGGATTGAGGAAAAAAAAAAACACCAATATATAAAAAGCAACTTTTAGGCCTTAAAAGCAAAAATAAATAAATAAAAGACATAAAATACAAATTTACAGTTTTACCTCCACACTTCTTTTATGTATTCCAGTATTTTACTATTCAAGCCTTATAAAGTCAGGAGGGTCACAAGAGACAGATTCAAAACAAACAGAAAACCAGAAGCTGAAATATCCAGATTCTCGTGTTTAACATGACTCAAGCTTCAAAGGCACTGGATCCTTTTCAAAAAGCCTCCCCACCTGACAAACCTCCACTTTCATCCGTGAGACTCACTTCGCACTGTTTCTATTGTAAACTTCCTGTTGAAAATGTGTAGCTGAGAAATATTCAAGGTTATTTCTCTCTTTGGAAAACTTCTATTTTTTTACATGCTGAGAAATACTTAACTTTGTGATGGTAAAACTGATCTCTGATCTCACACTGATGGAGTTCACTTTCTGAAGTTCAGATGTTCCAGTCGTTACCACCTGGGAACTAGAAGGTCTCTCAGTAAAGTGCATTTCTCCACCATGGTGCAACACAAGTTTTGCGGAAATCCCTCCAGTAGTTTTTGTCTAATCAGGCTAAATAACATATCCTCCTGTTAAGCATATGTGTTTTTCAAGGTGTTTGATCCTTTTCAGCATAGCTACCCTTTCTCTAATCGGCTCTCACTGGTTCCTGGTTTGTTGTCAGTGTCGGCCAGTCCCTCCGAGGAGCTGCAGCCGGGCAGCAAGGTGACGCTCCAGTGTGAGGTCGCAGGCCTGAACCCGGACTCCACTGTGCAGTGGATGCGGCCGGACGGAAGCGCCCACGAGGGGTCAGACACCGTCCACCTGAATCCCGTGGCCGCCTCGGACTCAGGGACCTGGGAGTGTGCGTTCTCCCACGGCGGGGAGACGTACAGAGAGAAGCTCGACGTCCGAGTTAAAGGTGTGACACTGGCTTCTCTGCCTCTGAGAACACAGCAGAACTCCCCCCCCCCATGTGGTCGGTGATAAAAAGCAAGTGTGTGTGTGTGTTTTTCCTTTCAGACCCTGTGTCTCCAACATCCCCCGCTGTCCGGACATCAGAGTTCAACAATGGGACACCGTGCCCCAGCTGTGAGTACTGCCTTGGATTCTTTTGTGGCCTCTGACCCAAAAATAATCTGAAAAGTGACTTTTCACTGGAAGCATCACTGACTCATGCTCCTCTCTTCCTGCCACGCTGTGTTTTTCTCTTTGCTCGAGCAGGCGGCGCTGACCCTCTCGGTTGGTGGGGTCCGCTCGGCTGGTGGCTGTGGGCCGCGGCAGGAGCTGGAGGCCTGGTCGTGCTCCTCCTGATGGTGCTCGTCATTGTCTTGTGCAGGAGGATCAGGAGACGGAAGGTAAGTGAAGCCAGCAGGTGGGATGGAGGAGCATCAGGAGGAACAAACAAAGAAAGAGCTGATGACACTTTCTTCTTCTCCACTGTAGAGAAAATGGCAGAACAAGATGAAGAATGGCCAAAGATCTGCGAGGTCCAAGACGTACTGTCAGTGTAACTGGTAAATTCTCCTCACTTCGCTTCTCTATAATAAAAAAAAGAAAAAGAGTCTCAGTTCACTTTACAGATGCTTTCTAATAGACTCCCTTCGCTTCATAATCACGACTCCTTGACCTTCATTTCCACGGCACCGCTCGCAGAGAGCTTCATTATTGTTTCATAATTAGCGTGAACACGTCTCCTCTTCTCCTTCCTCTTTATCGCAGCCGTCCAGCTGCGGAGAAACCACAGCCAGGACGTCAGAAAGCGAGGCCGTCCACCCTCGCTCAGAAGCCCCTGCTAAGGGAGTGATGGGAGAGACGGATAGAAGAGAGCAGGGACACGGGGAGAGGGACAGAGGATTAGGTGGAGATAAAGAAAAAGAGAGCAAGTGAAAGAGAACCCCTGTGAAGCATGTGGCCTGAATGTAAATGGACTTTTGAATGCTGGTGAAAATCAAATCAAAATGTAAAAGTGTATTTTTCACCAAATATAATCTGTAGTTATTTCTTATGCAGCATGTGAACAAAATGTCTCTGCATCCTCCAGCTTCGTCACCTTCTAATGTTCTGCATAACATCCAGCTGATTTCAATATCCCTTCTTTCTTTGGTGTATTTGATGTATGCGTTGTATAGTTTATGTTTTTTTCTTGTAGGTTGTAAAAGGCCTGAGTATTGTGCTGAAATGTGTTCCCCCAGTCAATAAACTATAAAGAAACCCAACTGCAGAGTTTGTAAATTTATTCTATCCTCATGAAAAAGAGGAAGGAAGTTTCTATCAGGGATGAAACAGTGACGCTGACTGTGCAGTTGTGTTTGGATATCTTTTACGACCTAACACACTATCAAACACTGTATTTTCTTTTTTACTATGATGTATGTTTTTAACTGTACCTGCATCAGCCCCGAAGATCTGAACATATGCCCCACAACTGGTGCAGGGACGCAGGTGTTGATACCAGTGCTGTGCTACATAGTGTGAAATACACAGTAAACACCTGTTTCACACAGTAACACAACACCGCCGGTGGCATATATTCATACATTCATATAAATACATGTGTATATTGATATGTAATTAAAAATGAATATGGGTTGATGTGTGTACAGCATGCCAACTATTTAGTACTTAACCGTCATGAAGGGATCATAGTGCTGCCTGACTTCCTGTGTGTGTGTTTGAGTGTGTGTGTGTTTGAGTGTGTGTGTGTTTGAGTGTGTGAGACACCTGCACTGCATGAAGCCGACCAAATGTCAGAGCTCAACTTATCGCTGCACTGAGCACATCACATGTGAGTACTCCTGAACGCACCGTGTGTATATTTGCTCTGTTTTCTTCTGGCTTTAGCCGCTTTAAGGGATTTTCTTACACAGAAGAGACTTAAGTCAGGATGGAAATCTGTTTGTCGACACACAGCAACGAAAACGGACAAATCTCATCGACGCTGACAGAAATCCAGGCTGTAGCATTCAAACCTGGTCTCGTTCAAGGCCGTAATTTAAGATTTAAAAAGTGTCTCGTCCTGGTCGCGTCTTTGTTTGGTTGTGTTTTTCCAAATAACTGCAACGAATCAAAAAGTTGAGCAGGAATATTCCTAAGTGTTGCTGGGTGACTTGTGATATTCAGCTGGAAATTGCAATTGAGTTGAATCGAGTTTCATTAACCTTTGATATTTCACCACGATGTCTGAGGGTCTGATCCTCTGTGAGACGTGTTTCAGACTTAATTGATCTTATTTGTTTCTAAGTTTAAAGAGCAATAATAACGGCAACATGCTGCAGGTTTTATAACCATCGACACTGTTGGGATGAAACATTTCTGCTCTTACGCAAGAAGCCCACAAACTGACAAACTGTTGTCTCTCTGAAAATATACATGTTATATAGTTTCAAACCCGGTAAGACGTTAACGTTTCTGTTCTTTGTTGGTTGCTCCTGTTCACTGCTGATATCAACTGTTGCTAAGGGCTACAGCTTCGTGGCCTCTTTGCTGCCACATGCAAAACGCTTGCTGCCGCCTTTAAAGACCAATAATTAAATAATAATTGTAATAATAATTATTAAGTCTTTGATAGAAGCATTTTAAATTAACGGTAACTGCCTTTCAAAGTCTTTCTATACGGAAATATGACACCATATTACAATATGTTTTTATTACAAATAATACACATATTTTTGCAAGAAAATATATATAAATATGTATAAACATTGCAAATATTGTCCTGAAGAGGACAGAGTATTCATGGATTTCAAATAACTTCACATTCATTTATGGCTTTATGTTATTAGCGTGAATATGAGGCCTTGGTCATGCATTTCTTATGCACTATTACTGTAGAACCTGTAACATGAATAAGGTCTAAATTATGCCAGAATGACCAATTACAAACTAAAGTTATCACTCATTATCCATTTAATAATTTCAGTTTGTAGTTGACCTAAACTTTAATGAACGTAACACAAACGTTCAACAAGACGCGTGGACATCGGACTCGAAGCAGCAGGGGCCTAATTCAGACGGATCTTTAATTCATTGTAACATACAGTATAACTCTGGTTTCATCCACTCTGCTACTGAAGAAACTCAACTGAAAACAACTAATGCTATAAAAGTGATTTAGGTTTGCTCCGTCTCTTGTTTACTTTCCGACTTGCGTCTGATTTCAGTTTTTTCTTTGTCAGGCGAAAAAACGTCTTTTATTTTTGGGAATTGCTTATGTTTTCCAAAAGAACTATTTTAGAGCATTATTAACATTTTCAACTTGCCATAGTAAAAGTATGACATATTAAAGTAATCTCTAGATAATAAGAAGATATGAAGTAACTTGAACGTATTTGATCAATTACATTTTGCATTTATAGTTGTTTTCTAGTTTTAGCAACCGCTCAAAACATCACATTCACTCGTTCACACACATTTACACAGCGCTTGTATGTGCATTGCTTTTACCACAGTATCTCGCACACAGACATCAGGGGCATGGAGCCTTGGATCAAACCGCCGACCCTCTGGTTAGTGGATACCCGCTCTACCCCCTTTAGCCACGGCTGTGCCAATATTCCCCCCAATATATTTATATATTTATATTGTAAGGCTGAAGCCTGCAACTCCCAGATATCAGCAGGCACTTGTTAGTTGTTGATACTCGGCCAGAATTCTACAGCAACGATCTTCTTTTCTTGCTTGTTTTGGGGCTTTTTTGTTAAATCTGCTCCGTGGGACTACATTTTAAATAATCTGTCCAGAAAAGAACAGTTTGGCCGTTAAAGACTCCTTGTTTGTCTTGTGAATATGTTTACGATCATTATCCTGCATCGCCCTCCCATTTAAAGCCCTTTGTACAAATAAGAGCAATGATTCCTGCACTCTTACACCATAAAACTGGAAAATCACCACTGTAAACTCAGCGGGTTGGAATATAGACCCAGAATGAAGTAGCGCTGTTTGTACTGCACGGTAAAGAAAAGTCGTTAAATGTATGAGTTCTGGTTCCTGGAGAGGCTCCTTGTGTGTTTTAGTCTCTTCTGAAGACGTCTCTGTTGCCCTGGGGATGTTTCCTTATGAGAAATAAGGATTCCCTTTCCGCGGCTATTACTCAGTATTCTTCTTTATTGTTTGACACAAACACAGTCATTCAAAGTGAAACTGAAATTTCTGAACCAGTGTACATTCGTCACTCCCACTTGTATTTCCAATTGTTCAGTCAGTGAAAAACATCGGGGCACTGAATTTCCAACAGTAGTTAAACAAACTCTTGGAGACACCTGCCGCCAATTTGTGTCACGTTAGTGGGTTTTTTGTCGGAGGTGAAACACACAGCACCTGTTGACCTGTGAGTTTTCAACATCACTTTGCATCTGGAGTTTGAGCACAGATGGTATTTTACATTGTATTGATTTCAAACAGCTGTCTGTCAACAATCCTTCAAACTACGTTGATCTGAGAGGTGGTTTCCCGTTCTGTAAACTCCCCTCGTGTGTAGCTTCAGTTCCGCGCTGCAGGTTTCACTTCAGGGCAGATTCTGATGAGCAGAGTCAGACGCTCAGTATTAAACGATGGACTCAAATAAACTGCAGCTGTGTTATCTGTAGACGTGAACCTGCAGATGACGTATTGTCGTGACAAGGAGCCGATCGTGATTTGCAAAAGTTTTCTGAGAAATCGGAGAGTTAAGTCCAATTAGGTTCACATTTTTTCAAGCCTTTATTTATACAATTCCGGTGCAGATGAGCATGAAAATCAGTTTTCAGTCAGTGTAATTCTTCCAGTCCCTATTGTCTGTTTCAATGCATCTCTAATGGAGAAGACGAGGAGACAAAATGCACAGTCTGTTCTCTGTGTGAAAATACTGAAGTTCGTTTGAAGCAAATGTGAACTGTCAGCAAATAAACTCTGACTAATCTAGAGGAACGTCTTCTAATTCGACTTCTTGTAAATCCCCTCCTCTTCTTCCTTGGTCAGTGTTTTCTTTCTGAGCTGCAGCAGTAGGAGAAAGGGTGAATCTGTTTTCACTAAAAAGAGTGTCAACCTTTTTATTTACAGTTAAATGTGGAAGTTAGTCGCTTGATCAGATCAGCTTCGCTACGCAGGAGAGCAGTTTAAAAGTGCAGTTGTTTCTCTTGAAGCCGTAAAAGACGTAAATGCAGGTTCACGGTGTTCAAATACATTAAATGTTTGAATAAATGGTGTAGGCAGCGGCTGCAGGTTGGACTCTTTGCTGCACGTCTTCCTGTCTCTGTCTCCCCCTTCACGCTTTAACTTGGTCCTGTCATTAACGGCCTGGTGTCACAGATTATCTTTTAACAGAAAAAGAATAGAAAAAAAGTATATGAGAGGGAAAAATGTTTTGCCAAACATATTACACCAGCCTTATAATGAGGAAGTGAATGTGCAAGAGGAAAGAAACGTGAAATAGGTGAAAAGTGAAGTTGTATTAAGAGTCCACAGCTGTCAAGTGTTATTTCTTTTTATTTTGGTTTTATTTCCGACAGCATTGTTGACGATAAGATGATCTCAAATATTTACAGGAATGCTGCATCTACACAAACATTAAATTCCTCTGTACGTAGGTGTGGTGCAGCAGTTTTTCCGATGGTGAACCAGCGTCATCACTCAACTCATTACTTTAAACCTAATCACAGCTTCACAGTCACAGTTTGGCTGCTCGACTCATGCTGAGCCGTGATGCTGTTTTCCTATAAAAGAAAACTAAAAATAACTTCACACACATCAGGCTCTCACCAGTAAAACACAAACAAGACTCGATATCACAACTATTCCATCGACACCAGGCATCTTCTGAGCGATGCTTGAAATCCACGTCCAAAAGGAAAATAATCCTATTTTCCCGTATCCACGCTGCAGGCTGCAAACAGTGCAGTGACGGTAAATAAGTAAATATGCTACAAACCACTGGTGCAGGCGCAGGCGATGGAGGTGAAGTGGTGAGTGGGAGAGACACATTTCTGTTGTCATCGACTGTTTCACAACCCCGAGGATTCAAAAGCAGCTTGAATGAAGTCCCCCGCATGACAGACACGTTTACAGTCGTTGAGCAGAATGTCACTTGTTTCTGATTTCAACATAATTTCCACTGACATTTTGTTTATATCTGAACCATCACAACTGTAACTAAAATTCAGTGTGAACACGGTGTCTTCACGTCTTCTCAGGGCCTCACACATCCTCTGGTGTTTCGTCTTCCTGCCTCGCTTCAGTCTCCAACTATATATATATTATAATATCTAACTATTCTACATCAAAATACCTACAAATCTGCAAATTTATTCAAGGTAAACTCGTAAAAGATCAGGACTATTCATTGCCATTTGCTGGGTAACCTCTATAAAACTTGAATACGATACCTGATCCGAGTCGCGTCAGGTAGATTTTCATCCGTAATGGTGAAGACATTAACTCCCATGATCCCACGCTGCTTCACGATGTCATCAAACGCCATCTTTTGCCATCGCTATGATTGAGAGACGCCTGACGGCCGAAGTTACATTGGAGCCCTTTTTCAGACATGAACTCCGGAGAACGTCCGCACAATTGGGTCCGGACTTTCTCCAGAGGTTTGCCTTTCACGCATGAAGAATGCAGCGGGTTCTCTGTTTTTATTTACACATCATCAGCTTTTATCATCAAAAACCCTCTTGACGTCTTCCTTGGTGATTTCTACGTCTTTCTGCGAGAATGTCCGGAGCCTCTTACTCAAACATTTACGTTCTCCCATGCAGCCCCTCCGGAGAATGTCTGAGTTTAGTGAATGAAAGCAGCTACATTGTTCATTTAAGATTGTTATAAAACACAGAGCTTCAGGGAAACCCTCTGTGGGAGAGGACAAAGGACGAGGGCACACAAGATACATATGAAAATAAATGAATCATCCTTCATTCTTGCTCGCGTCCCACACCTTTTGTCGTTTTCAGTCATGATATCACACACGTCCTGGTTAGGTGTGTGACTAATGAGGGAGTCCTCACTTTCAGGTGTTTTCCATCAAAATCTCTGCAAGAAAACCCAGAGAGAAGGAAACAGTCAAATTTAAAATCTATTCTACGTGACGGTTTCTATCCAGATGTTGTTTCAGGAGAATATCCATTGACACGAGGCCCACAAGAAGTAAACGTTTCTGTGTGGCAGCAGTAACTTGGAGGTTTTGTTGTGAGGACTGAACAGAGAGCGGGTTTCATCCGGAGCTCAGAGGGAACAGAAGCAGGTGTGAGGCCTTCATGTACAGAGGCAGGCGGAGAAAACCTCAGAGAGACACATGAGACGTGTTTGTTTTGTCCTTGTTGTGGTTCACGTCTCTAAACCACCTCGACACTTGTTCATACCCTTAAAGATCCCTGTAGCTGCTGGTAGTTAGTAAACTGTCCTCAGGCAGATCATCTCAGCTCTGGATGAAGAGGTGTTGTTTTGTTATAATGACAAAAAATTCATGTTTTCAATACCGTCAATTCGTCTGCATTTGAGATATTTTGTTCTCTTAGCCTCTTTTAAACGTCATTTTGAAAATCAATAAGCAGATTTTAATGCTGTTTCCTTAAATGTTGCTGAAAAGAAACAAACGAATTGAACAGATGTCGACTGTGGCTGCCAATCCAGTCTTATACACCTGCTTTTACCTTTTCAGAAACTGTCAAATCATGCGATAGGTTTAAAGATGTGTCAGATTTTTACTCTCAGTGCTAAAACTATACTGAACGTCACTCAGTAGAGTGCCTACCTCCGCCAAGGCCCCACAGTCAGCTTGAATTCACACAATCATAGATATCAGTCTCTTAACTGTGCCTGATTTTATTATATCAAGATCCCTTGAATTATTCCCTGGGAAATTGGTGAAATCAATTCTGGAATTTAAACGTTTGATCAAGCAAAGTTTAAAAAATCCCGGACCGACACCATAATTGAATGGGGCCTTTCTTTTGTCCAATCTTGCTTACCAACCAACAAACAGACAGGGGGTGGTAGAGGTAATACTACCAGTGATACTGTAACATTAACAGTCCCTGTAATGATAACTTCAGTAAGGATGATAACAAGCTGTTCAACACAAACTCAGACGGCCGCCCGAGCAGACTGAGATCCACGGATGTTCTACTGCTGAGACTTTACAGCAGGATCGGAGATAAGCACCAGCAGATGTTGGGCTGTTTCACAGGTGCACAATAAGTAATAAGAGAATTACTGGAACCTGCAGAGAGTAAACCGATCTGTACACAGGATGACTGACAATTGATTTTCTTCATTTCAACAAAACACGACACAGGAGGATTGAAACGCTGATTTTACACTGAACACGACTTTAGGCCCATAAACCGAACTGGAGTATGTGTTGCTGCCAAAGCTGAACATTATTATGATAAATGCAAAAAATACAGATATTGATTTTTGAAAAATTCATGGAGCAGGGTCCATTGAAAGCAATATCATAAGAGGCAGTTTAGCTCAGGGCTATATATAGTTAGATATGTTGTTTCTGACATCCATCAGAGTGCATATACCTCCACTTTGCAAAGGCCAGACTGTCCGACATGTGTCTGTCTTGCTCTTAAAATTGAAAAACTGGATATAAGATAACTGGGTCTGCATCACAATGTAATGGGTACTTGAACCATGCAAATTGGTTCTGTGCATTTTGTGTAATATCACGGCCAAACAAACAAATAGACCTGTGTGAGTTTGTTAAAGCACCAGAATGTCGTCATTCGTTTGGTTTAATTGGACTAATTTGAGTTTTATTATCAAATAATTAATCAAGAAACAAGAATTAGTTCAGATTAAAACATTAGTGAAAATCTCAAACTGTCGGGTTTCATTCGTATCTTTAACAAACTCGCACAGACCAGAATTTGATGAAACTTTCAGATTTTTATTCTGAATTCTCGCCAAATTATCAAAGATCCAAACACGGGTTGCCGAGGTAACGTGTCAAAAAAGAAGCACATAAAGTTTTCAGTCAGTCGCTCTGTGACATATTGTGATGGAGCTTTAATGGAGCGATTATGTACGATTATTTTACACTGAGGAAAAGTAAGTTATGTAATTTTAAAGCTCCTCAAAAGCTAATTTAAGATTTTAAGATGGAGATACTGTGGACATTTTTAAATATATATATATTATTTAGGTTGCTTTAATATTTAAACATATGAAAGAGCAGTTTTTTTACAGTGCTAGTGCGTATTCATCATGCTGAGAAGTTTCAAAGGAGAATCTATACTGACGCACGTAACTGCAGCATTTACTTGCTTCCTATAGAAGACGTCTTAATGTAGTTGAAACAGAAATAAATGATTGTTACCATTAAACAAGACAATGTCCTGAAATAAACAATGCGTACAGTGAAAGTAGGTTAATGTGTGAGGAGACGCACAGGGACTGGTCACGGAGTTGAGAGAAATCATATAAGATGAAATGTGTTGATCTGTACGATTTTAATTCTCCTGATATATTTATTTTACCATATGTATATACATTAAAGTCTCATCTCTCTCAACAGCTGTCCCAGCAAAATAGTTTCGCCAAAATAGTTTATTTTTCCTTTATCGGATTAAGAAATCGATTTGGGTGTTTCTTCTTTGGAAATATCAAGTTTTTAATTTGTCTTTGACAGCTGCTTTTTTAAAGTAGCTTTTGTATTCTGATAAACTAATTATGTGTCTACATCCGAACAATTATTCCACCGGGGGAAAATCAACTGAGCGATTAAAATAAATTAGGACGTAAACCGACCGTGTGCAAACTAGAGCACGATAAAAAAAGATAATGAGTTCAGTGGGACTCATTCATGTTATTAGGCGACGACTCCTATGACAATTAAAAAAATATTTAGTTCGGTTTGTTGTTTATTTGTGAGTCCGATAACATGCTGGTTAAATTATGGCGACAATAATGTTGACCGACTGATGGGCTTTATTTTTGAATCGTCCAATGTTATAATGTCACATATATGTTTTTTGTCCTAATTTAGAGATGAACTGTTTTAAGATGGTAAAGAAAGGTTCAGAGATCTTGCTCTCGTCCTCTGTAACAACCAATCAAAGGTCAGGATTCTGACTTTGGCCTTGATCAACAACTCTGCGTTTCTTTTTCTAGGCCAATCGGTGGTGAGGGAGGTGCAACAGCTCTTAAAAGGGGTTCGTTTGATAAATATTCATCATTTCCTCCTGACACCAGATCAGTGAACATCGAGGGACATCTCAGCGACGACAATCGTAAGTATAATGATTTCTTTTACATTTTTACCTTATGTTCATATAACTGATAATATAAAAACACTTACTACTGTACACCATCTGTTTAATTTTTTTTCTCCAACCTGATACAAATTTCTTATCCAAATCATAAACAGCATAATCATTAACAGCAGGCCCAGCGGGGCTGAGACGTTGTAGAGAGTTTTATATTTTCTTTTTACTAATGTAGCTACAAGACAAGATGAATGGATCAACAGCACTCACCAAGAACACTTTGATTTAAACGGACAGGAAATATTGAAGTTTTAAACATAAAGATATTAACAACAAATTTCTTAAAAATGTATTTTTATAAAATTGTCATTACGCACAAAGTCATTGTTGCATTTGTTGAATCTCTTTATTCTTTTTTTAAGCTTGGTCAAAAATCTTCGGTCGTTATGCACTCGGCAGCTGACCGCTACTAAGAGGACAACCGCTATAGATCCAACTTTACAAATTATAAACTTTGATTATATTATGATAGTAAAACTGAATTTTATTATAAATTGATCCTTACATACAATATGAAAAATCTGAGATACATCAACTAAATCCTGTTATTCTGACTTTCTTAAAAAGAGTAAAACTGCACCGAAAAAAACTATTTCTGTTCAAACTGCAGCTTTTACAGCGTATTTTATTGAGAAGGGAACTTAAGAAAGTAAGAAGATGTTGAACTTAATCCAGCAGGACTTTAAAGAATAAAAAAAAACAGATACACTTTAGAAAGAAAATATATCCGAGCAGTTCTTCTCTTGTTTTTTCTTCTTTCTCTTTGCTCTCCTCCTCCCCTCGTTCCCCTCTCCCCTGGGGTTGGCCCTCACCCTGTCCTCCCCCTCTCCTCCCCCTCCATGTTGACAACAGACACCATCTTCTGACTTGTTTCTGGGTTACAGCTCCACAGGTGGGATGACTGTTTTGTCTCGACTCAACTTTTCTTTTTCTTACAAACTCAGAGTTGTCGCAGTGATAAGAAATGACACAACGTTATTTATTTTCTTTCAACGTTCCAATCTGACATGTTGACATATGGATTATAGTCAAGTGTTTAAAATCCTTGATCTTATCCTGTTATACTTGAAACGTACACAAACCATTTGCTCTGAGACTTCCCTCTTTGATACACACAGCACCTCAGATATTAATGTTTCATGTTGCTTATCTTGAGGCACTGACATGAATCGATGCACCATATTTAAAGTGTGAGGCCCCGCACACATGATAGTAGCATTTTAAAGCCATGAGCAGAATTTGATCAATATATTATGATTAATGTTGGTATACATACAATAAATAATAATTTGTTACCTTTATAAATTAGAAATATATATCCTGATTATCACATAGCATATTATTGCGTTAAATTGTGACGGAGACTTTTGCTGACAACTGAACCAGGGACGCTGCCTTCACGGCCGCCGCCGCGATACATCCACCACGGTGCCCCAGCTTTAATATCGTTGTGCCACAAAAATATTAATCAGAACCCTGGACCATAATTCATGTTTACAAAAAATACTCAAAAGACGCAAAGCTTATACTTTCCAGTTTTTTAAATTTATATATTTCTTTGTTAGTTCTTGTAATTTTTTTAAGACCACAAACCAGATGCTAACACGCATTGCGCCCCTTCACCTGTTTATACAGCGTAATGCATTAAATAGTGCCACATAAATAAATAAACAACGATCTGCATCAATCTTGCTGTGACAAAGGTTCTCGATTGATTGAATTCAATTTAAACTTAAAAAACTTGACCAGACCTTACTTTATCTTTAACTCAAATAAAAGAGTGAATAAAGTTGTGCTTCAGTTGTTTTTTAAATTTTGTTCATTCAGTTTTTTTATTTTGATTAAAGAGGGAAATAGTTAAAACTTGAATTGAAATTAATCTTTACATTTTCTCGAAAAGGGGTCAAATCAATATAAAAGCAGCATGAAATTTCTTTGAAATGAGGGTGGTGCCCATTCGTGACATACTGTGTTCATCATAGAGAAATAAAAGACGTGTGGGGGCAGGGAGATGAGGGAGCCATATAGGGAAAGAAAAAAGAAACATCTATCTTAAACCACAGTATATCTGTGCTGCCGTGTGCTGTGGTCTCTTCTTTCTGTCTGCTTAAGCGTGGAGAGATCCGTCTTTCGTGGAACAGCAGAGGAAGAGAGGGGGTGTGAGAGGCAGGGGGATTGGGATAAGAATCTGCACCTTAACTAAATCAAGGCCCACCACAACCCAGCGTACGCTCTGACTCTCTTCCCTCCAACATTTGTCTGTGTCTTTTCATCCAAAGCCCACCACAGGCCGCCTACTCTCAACCCTCTGAACTTCTCTTCTTTTATCTTCTTAAATCTCTAAATCTGAGACCACCACAGACCCCTCTCCGCTTCCTGCTGAGGGGTTTTACTCTGCAGCGAAATTTCATACAGTATATCACACAAAACGATATATAAGCAAGGATATAGCTACGGTAAAATATATATTTTTCGAATAGCTGCTTTTCTAAATTCATCTGTTAAATCTTAAATAAAGTGTTCAAATTATTTTTTGATACATACCTTTGCAGACTGCCTTAATCAGATCCCTTCCTTTGAAAAAATAATCTTGAATCATCTGTAATAAGTATTTTTGGCTCTACGTGCTCCTTGTTGGAGGTAAGAAATGTAATGCTACGCAGACGACACACAGTTGTATATATTACAACTTCAGAGAATCTATATGAACATGTTTCCTGGATGTTTTCTAAACTGCCTGTTTTTTCAGACTTGTGATCGTGATGGAGAGGTTTGTCCTCATTCTCTTCCCTGCCCTCATCTCAACATCAGGTTCGATGTCCTGATTCCAACTGATTGGTTTATTTTAACTTGGGGAAGGATATTTGTTTTTAACACATAACATCCCTTTCACTGTCTTAGGTGCCAGTAAGTCAGTTTATGCTCAGGTAGGAGGTCGGGTCGTCCTAAAGCCTCCAGCGATTAACACATATAAATATGTGTACTGGAGGTTTGCTAAAGAGGATGGCCTTCAACTTGCCTGGCGCAATCACTTGGGTGGAACGGGCATCAATAAAGGTAAACAATGCATTGACCTATTCATAGGTATAATAACCTATTTGTACCATCGACTGATCTTAATTTCATGTGCTTCTGATAATAACAATCATTATTTCTTGCCTTGCAGATGAACCCTGGACAAATAAGTTGACCTTGCCTGACGAATCACTGGTCATCACCAACCTCCAACCAGAAAACTTTGGGACGTACTTTTGTGAAATTACCTCGGGGAGTCAAACTTTACCTATCCATTCCATCGAACTTATCAAACTCAACGGTAAGAGTGAAAACAAAGAGACGTGCTCGGCTCAGTCATGGCATGTTCCCTCAGGAGAGGGCTATTATACTTTATGTTGTTTTAAACATACTCCAGAGGCAGATGTTTTGTTCAATTCCAGCCTCTGTAGTCGAGCTAAAGAGCAATTTCTTTACTCACTGGTTTAGATAGTTGACATTCTGGTGAAATTACCTGATTGAAGCGTAATGTTTTTTGCTCTCCTTAATTTGTGTCCTAGTGAGTGTGAGCCCAGCCGAGCCTCTGCTGCCTGGAGAATCTCTGTCTCTGTCCTGCACCGCAGGTTATCGCAAGAAGCCTGAGATCTACTGGCTGAATCCCAGAGGAGAGAGAATTAAGAACAACCAGGGAACAGTCACTGTGAGAGTCACAAGCCAAGACGATGGCATGTGGATCTGTGTAGTGGCAGAAGAAAAACAGGTCAAAATGCCTGTAAAGGTTGTGGGTGAGTTACTGTGAAAGCACAAGTTTGAATTTCACAGAAGTCAACCCTCGTTCCGATGAAAACTTTATTTCTCTTTTTCTTTTCTTTTTAGGCCTTTCTCCAGCTCCTTTAGTTCCTCACTACACGTCTACATCCTCACCCATCACTGTCCCCTGTTCGATTCCTCCTCTCATCACCTGGGAACAGATCAAAGCTAAGGGCATCCATGAAGTTCACTGGCAATTCTTCCCCGAAACATCATCAGGCCTCATTTCTCAAGATGCCCAGAGGCTCTTCTCCCTCTCACTGGCTGGTCCGCTGAGCTGGAAGCGAGACCAACACCGAGGTCTGAGTCCTGCACGAGACCCCAAAACAGGAAATCTGGATCTGACTAGAAAGCTGGCCAGAGTAGAAGACAGAGGGGACTACATGTGCACTATGAAATTTAAAAATGGCCGGACCCTGAACAGGACGGTACACGTGGAGGTGTTGCAAAGTAAGTCTAAGTGAATTGCACGGCACAAGCCCAGCTCTGTGTTACCCTCACATCTGTCGAGTGAATATTTGTTTGCTCGTTCATTATCTGCGCAGCGTCCTCGTATATTTTTTGACATCAGGTTTGTTTGCGTCCTTCTAATTGTCATTCATGACAAAGTCGGACACAATTACTCGTTTGCCACCTCTCTGCTTCTGCTCTCTTGCACCATGCGAGTGTTTAATCTATCTGCTGCAGAGTTTATTTGAAAATGTCCCCGTGTGACATTTGTCTAATTCAGTGGTTAATACACTAGTCTGGCTCCACTTGTTTTAATAGAGTATAACGAGCTGTCCCTCTGCCAGAGGAACGTGATAACACATGTTTTAATTGGACTTTGAGTCCTGAGCATTTAACATTTGTCATTTTAAGTTTTGTTTCCCTAAAGTCCGCTGATCTGATGGATTAATTCATTTGCTCTTGGACCTTGTTGTAGCATGATCTCACTGGAGTCCAGCTGCAGCATTCTCTCTTCAGCTTTGTTGGGGATTTACCTCCATCTACAAAACCAAATTAAATGTTGCACGTATTTAAAAAACTGTTGATTTGTGTAATTCAGGAGCT